>NW_006922917.1:0-1366 GCF_000298275.1 Orycteropus afer afer | reverse complement strand
GATTAAAGTTTTAAAAGTCTGCTCTGAGAAAGTCTGTTAAGAGAATGAAAAGACAAGCTGTAGACTGGGAGAAAATATCTGCAAATCACATGTTCAACATAGAACTTGTATCCAGAATACCTCACAGATTCTCAAAACTCAGTAGTTAAAAAACAAACAATCCAGCTAAAAATGAGGAACAGGTTTGAACAGTTACTTTACTGAAGAGGACATTAAAAGATGCTCAGCATTAGTAGCCATCAGAAAAGTGCAAATTAAACTGCAAGGAGATAGGATAATTCTAAATGTCAATAACAATACAGAACAAGGGGAACTGTCCCACATTTCTCAGGGACTGCAAAAAGACCCAGGTACCCTGGAAGACAGCTCAATGGTTTCTTATAAAGATATTTACTACATAACCCAAGAATTCTACTCCTAGATACTTTACAGAAATGAAAACTTATGTTTACAAAGTGTCAATGCAAACATTTTCAATAATGTTATTCATCAACAACCCAGATAATGGCTTTCAAAGGAGGAATGAATAAACAAAATTTCTCATATTCATCCAATTAAATACTGAACTAGTTGCTAAATACTGAACTAGTTGCTATCAAGTTAACTCTGATTCATGGTGACCCCAGGCATGTTAGAGTAGAACTGTGCTCCATTGGGATTTCATGGTTGATTTTCAGAAAAATAGATTGCCAGGCCTTTCTTCTGAAGTGCCTCTGGGTGGCCTCTACAACCTTTGACTTAGCACTAACAGTTTGTACCACCCAGGGACTCCAACGGAACACTGTTGTTGTTGGGTATAGTCAAGTCAATTTAAATTCATAGTGACCTTAGGTGACAGCATAGAACTGCCCCATAGAGTTTCCTAGGCTGTCATTTTTATGGGAACAGATTGCCAGGTATTTCTCCTGTGGAGCTTCTGGGTGGTCTTGAACTAACAACCGTTAGGTTTGCAGATGAATGCCACAGGGTTCTATAATACCCAGCAATAAAAGGAATGGAATACTGACATGTGGATAGATCTTATAAGTATTATGTCAACCTCAAAAGGTTACAAAGTATGTGATACCATTTATCTGACATTTTACAAAAGCAAACCTATGGGTATGAAGATCGGTAGGTATCACAGTGTAGACTAGGGAAAGGTTGGACTACAAAGGTGAGACCTGGGATTTTTGAGGAGGCAGGACTATTTAATACCCTAATTATGATGATGGTTACATGAGTCTATACAGACCTTAAATTCATAGAACTTTACATCAATAATAACAGTAATAATATTAATAATAATAAACAATTTGTTCAAAGAGAGAGAAAAATATTCTACCAACAAATGACTGTTTAAGAGGCAAGAAAGTATATCTTGGTT
>NW_006922916.1:132339-135346 GCF_000298275.1 Orycteropus afer afer | reverse complement strand
TAGATTGCCCCATCTTCCTTCCAAGGAGTGGCTGGTGGGTTTGAACTGCCAGCGTTCTGGTTAGCAGTCAAGTGCCTTAGCCACTATGCTACCAGGGCTCCCGGCCCATCAAAGATGAATGGATAACCAAACGATGATACATTCACAGAATGTAATACTATGCAACATTGAAGAACAATGAAGGATATGCAAAATATCTCACAATGTGGATGAACCTGGAGGACATTATGCTGAGTAAAATAAGTCAATTGCAGAAGGACAAATATTGTATGAGCCCATTACTGTAAAGAGTCAAGGAAGGGTTTTCTTAAGAAAGGGAACACACTTTGTAGGTTACTGGGGAGGGGAGGGAAGGAGAGGGAATAATTTCAGGCTAGTTGGGGGCCATAAATTGAGGTGCATAAGAGGAGGGATGGTATGGAAAGATTCTGTGACCAGCTTGATAACATTGTCAAAAGGGAGACCCCGAATTTTGCACATAAAATGTAGAGGACAGAGGCTAATACCAGTGTATCCACAATACTGCATTACCATTAACACCAAACACCAGGCTACAGATAAACACATTGACAGTTGAGAAGATCAGATGGGAGTCAGTGAACAGGATTATACTCTAGACCAAAGATAGATTCAGCTGAGGCTAATCTTGCACAGTTACCAGTGATACAAAGTACTCGCAATCATTACAGAAGCAACAGAAGACAGACATAGAGCAATCCCTCACAGACAGATAGCCACTGTGGGAGAGAGATCTGATGGATTCAGAGATGCAGGACCATAGTACTGGGGGACACCAGACTCAATTGGCACAACATGATACATAAAAATCTTGCTTTACAACGTATATTGGTGAGTAGCGACTGGGGTCTTAAAAGCTTTTGAGCGGCCCTCTAAGATGCAGCTAATGGTCTCATATTGTCAGAAGCGAAGAAGAGTGCAAAAAACCAAGGGCATTTGGAAACAATCACCCCTAGGACATGATGGACCTTAAGACTGTAGAATTAGATGGTGCCTGGCTACCAATACCAACCACTTGGGAAGGAATCAAAACTGGAGATCCTGGATAGAATGGGAGGAGAAACGTGGACCAAAATCCAAAAACTCAGTAATGACTAGAATTAGTGGTTGGATATTTTGGGCCTGGGATAAAACTCACTCCCAGAGGCTGGCTCTCAGCCCAATAGTAAATAAGACTTACATGCAACACAGAGTACTCAACCCAGAGCAACGCACAGGCAGACTACTTGACCCAGGTGATGCATCTGCACACTCTACGGAGATATATCCCTTGGAGCCACTGGTAATGGGGCACCAGATGGGCAACATTCACCTGGAGGAAAAGCAGGACACACAGGAGTGCAGCACTATGAATGACATGGGGGGGTGGTTACTTGGAAGGGAGAGGAGGAGAGTGGGTTAGGGTTGGGGATGGTAATTGGGGAGTGAAACCAAATGGACATGAACTGTTGAATGTGAAACAAATTCTGCTCTGTAAATTTGCACCTAAAGCACAATTTAAAAAAAAAGGTGGGGGATGTCTTTGCCTCTTTAACACTTTAAAGAGGTCTTTTGTAGCAGATTTTCCCCAAACCAAACCAAACTCACTGCCATCGAGTCAGATTTTTCCAGTGCAATACTATTTCTGATTTCTTATCTGCTGCTTCTATGGGTATTGATTGTCGACCCAGGTAAAATGAAATCCCTGACAACTTCAGCCTTTTCTGCTTTTATCATGATGTTATTTATTGGTCCACTTGTGAGGATTTTTGTTTTCTTTATGTTGAGGAGTAATCCGTATTGCAGAATGTAGTCTTTAATCTTCATCAGTAAGTGCTTCTAGTCATATTTATTTTCACTAAGCAAGATGTGTCATCTGCGTATCGCACATTGTTAATGATTCTTCCTACAATCCTGATGGAATACCCATTGAGATGTTTCAAAAAATGGATTCAGCACTGGAGGCACATATTTGTCTATGCCAAGAAATGTGGAAGACAGCTATCTGGCCAACTGACTGGAAGAGATCCATATTTGTACCCATACCAAAGAAAGGTGATCTAACAAAATGTGGAGATCATCGAACAATATCATTAATATCACACACAAATAAAATTTTGCTAAAGATAATTAAAAAACAGTGAAAACAGAATATTGACAGGGAACATCGAGAAATGCAAGCTGGATTCGAAAGGATGTGGAATGAGGAATATCATTGCTAATATCAGATGGATATTGGCTGAAATCAAAGAATACCAGAAAGATGTTTACTTGTGTTTTATCGACTGTGTTTATATCATAACAAATTGTTATGGAATGGGAATTCCATAACACTTAATTGTCCACATGAGGAACCTGTAATAGACCAGGATGCTGTTGTTCAAGCAGAATAAGGGGATACTGCATGGTTTAAAATCAGGAAGTGTGTGTGTCAGGGTTGTATTCTTTCACCATACATATACAATCTGTATACTGAGCAAATAATTTGAGAAGCTGGACTACATGAAGAAGAATGTGACATCAGGATTGGAGGAAGAATTATTAATAGCCTGCAATATGCAGACAACATAACACTGGCTGCTGAAAGTGAAGATGACTTGAAGCACTTACTGATGAAGATTAAAGATTACAGTCTGCAGTATGAATTACACCCCAATATAAAGAAAACAAAAATCCTCACAGCTGGACCAACAAGCAGCACCATGATAAGTGCAAAAAAGACTGAAATTGTCAAAGACTTCACATTGCTTAGTTCTACAGTCAACACCAACGGAAGCAGCAGTCAAGATATCAGATGACATATTGCATTGGGAAAATCTGCTGCAAAAGACCTCTTTCAGGTGCTGACAAGCAAAGATATCTCTTTGAAGACTAAGGTGCAACTGACACAAGCTGTGGTATTTTCAATTACCTCATATGCATGTGAGAGCTGGACAAAGAATAAGGAAGACCAGAGAAGAACTGATGCTTTTGAGTTGTGGTGTTGGCAAAGAATACTGAAAATAACATG
>NW_006922916.1:131131-131959 GCF_000298275.1 Orycteropus afer afer | reverse complement strand
GGTCAGCGAAAAAGAGGAAGACCCCCAAGAAGGATTGATACAGTGGCTGCAATGATGGGATCATGGATAGCAAGTATTGTGAGGATGGTGCACAACTGGGCAGTGCTTCATTCTGTTGTACATAAGGTCGCTATGAGTTGGAGCTGTATCAATGGCACCTAACAAGAACAACGCAACAATAATCCTCATGCCACACTCTCTTCTTATAGTCCATCTTTTGCATTACTTGGTCAGCATACAGATTGAATAAATATGGTGAAAGGACACACCCCGACACACAGATTTTAAACCATACAGTATCCCTTTATTCTGTTTGAATGACAGCCTCTTGGTCTATGTACAGGTTCCTCATGAGCACAATGAGGTGTTCTGGAATTCCCATTCTTTGCAATTTTATTCATAATTTGTTATGATCCACACAGTCAAATGCCTTTATATAGTAAATAAAATACAGGTAAACATCTATCTGGTATTTTTTGCTTTCAGCCAAGATCCATGTGACATCAGCAATGATATCCCTTGCTCCACATATTCTTCTGATTCTGTCTTGAATTTCTGAAAGTTCCCTGTCAATATACTGTTGCAACCATTTTTGAATTATCTTCAGCAAAATTATTCTTGGGTGTGATATTAATGATATTGTTCAATAATTTTCCAAGTTCTGTTGGAGAACCTTTCTTTGGAATGGGCACAAGTATTGAACTCTTCAAGTCAGTTGGCCAGGAAGCTGTCTTCCAAATTTCTTGGCATAAATGAGTAAGTGCCTCCAGTGCTGCATCCATTTGTTGAAACATCTCAATGGAGAGCCCATCAATTACTGGAGCTTTG
>NW_006922916.1:130039-130775 GCF_000298275.1 Orycteropus afer afer | reverse complement strand
TGCACTTCCTCCAGGACAGATTTGTTAGTTCTTTTAGCAGTCCATGGTACTGTCATCATTCTTTGCCAGCACCACAACTCAAAAGCATCAATTCTTCTTCAGTCTTCCTTATTCATTGTCCAGTTCCCACATCCATATGAGACAATTGAAAGTATCATGGCTTGTGTCAGGCGCACCTTAGTCCTCAAGGAGACATCTTTGCTCCTCAGCACTCAAAAGAGGTCTTTTGCAGCTGACTTGCCCATGCTGTACATCGTCTGATGTCCTCACTGCTGCTTTCATTGGTGTTGATTGTAGAACCAAGCAATGTGAAGTCTTTGACAACGTCAATCTTCTCTTCATTTATCGTGATGCTATTTATAGGTCTAGTTGTGGGGATATTAGTTTTCTTTATATTGAGATGTAATCCATACAACAGACTGTATTCTTCAATCTTCATCAGTAAGTGCTTCAAGTCATCCTTGCTTTCAGCAAGCAAAGTTGTATCATCATCATATCACAGATTGTTAATGATTCTTCCTTCAATCTTGATGCCACATTCTTCTTCATATAGTCCAGGTTTTTGGATTATTTACTCAGCATATAGATTGAATAAATATGGTGAAAGGATACAACCCTGATGCACTCCATTCTTGATTTAAACCATGCAGTGTCCCCTTGTTCTGTTCGAACGACAGCCTCCTGGTGTACATACAGGTTCCTCATGAGAACAATTAAGTGTTGTGGAATTCCTATT
>NW_006922916.1:106398-107123 GCF_000298275.1 Orycteropus afer afer | reverse complement strand
TCGGTAAGTGAAGTTGCAGTAGGTGTGGTTATAGTTGTGTCTTATGGGGACTGTTGTTGTCTCCCACTCAGTTAGACACAAATTACAATTGAATAACTGTTAAAAAACTAAAAGTCCATCGACAAAAAACACACCATGTAATCATGCAGGAACAGTAACCAAAAAAGGGAAAAAAAAGGAAGAAAAATCAAGAAAACCTTCAATATCTGGGAATAGGGCACTAAGAAAAAAAGTAGTGCAGGAAAATAGTAAATGAAGAAAAAAATGGGATAAATGAAAAAAGAAAAACAAGGAATGGGGTTAATCACAACAAAGAAGGGGGAAAAAGAAAAGAAAAAGACCCTTAAATTTTGGGAAAAAAGTTCAAGCAGGCACAGGAAAAGAAAAAAATGCTGAAAACTAGGACCTCGTAGTGGAAGATTAAGAAGGATAATAAAAAGGACAAAAATATTAATAATATTAGTTGTTTTAAAACAAATACAAGCAAACTAATCAGCAGAAAAAAGAAAGTGAAAAATAAAAAGAAAAAAAGAGAAAAAAGAAAAAAAAATCAGTGGAGGAAACGGCAGGGCACCCAGGCTATGTCTGAGCACACAGACTGTGATGGAGTTCCTATAGGCCCAGAAGGTAGGTGGGAGTGGGGGGTGGTCACATCTCCATTCACCAAATGGGTGTAGGGTGTAGTAACAAGAAGAATGTCATACCTTTTCAGTCTTGCAGGCCCC
>NW_006922916.1:102836-104078 GCF_000298275.1 Orycteropus afer afer | reverse complement strand
TTTTAGTTACCTCTTGCTTTCTTCATGGATGATGTTCTTGATGTCATTCCACAATTCTTCTGGTTTTCATTTATTGGTGTTCAATGGATCAAATGTCTTTTTTATATGGTCTGTAAATTCAGGAGGGATGTATTCAAGATCATATTTTGGCTCTTGTGGACTTGTTTTAATTGTCTTCAACTTCAAGTTGAACTTGTATATGAGCAGCTGATCGTCTGTTCCACAACCAGCTGCTGGCCTGGTTTTGGCTGAAGATATTGAGCTTTTCCATTGCCTCTTGACACAGATGTAGTCAATCTCATTCCTGTGTACTCCATCTGGTGAAGTCCCTGTGTATATCCCACATTTGTGTTGCTGAAAAAATTGCATTTGCAATTAATAAGTCATTGGTCTTGCAAAATTCTGTCATGTGATCTCCAGCATTATTTCTATCACCAAGGCCAAATTTTCCAACTACCGTTGATTCTTCTTATTTTCAACTTTTGCATTCCAGTCACCAGTGATAATTAACACATCTTGATTGCACAGTCAGTCAATTTCTGCACAGTCAGTCAATTTCAGACTGCAGAAGTTGATAAAAATCTTCAATGTCCTCATCTTTTACTTTGGTAGTTGGTGCATAAATTTGAATAATAGTCACATTAACTGGTCTTCCTTGTAGACATATGGATATTATCCTATCACTGACATCATTGTACTTCAGAAAAGATCTTGAAATACCCTTTGTGATGATGAATGCCATGCTATTCCTATTCAAATTGTCATTCCTGGCATAGTAGATCATATGTTTGTCTGATTCACATTGGCCAAAACCAGTCCACTTCAGCTCACTATGCGTAGGATATCAATCTTTATGCATTCCATTTAATTTTTGACAACTTCCAATTTTCCTAGATTCATACTTCATACATTCCATGTTCCAATTATTAATGCATGTTTCCTGCTGTTTCTCCTCAATTTGAGTTGTGTCACATCAGCAAATGGAGGTCTTGAAAGCTTTACTTTATCCATATCAGTAAGGTTGGTTCTACTCTGATGATACAGCTTTTTCCCAGCCATATTTTGAGAGCCTTCCGATCTAAGTGGCTTGTCCTCATGCACTGTATCAGACAGTGCTTCAGAGCTATTCATATAGTTGCCTAGTAATGTAACAGACAGTGTTTCTCTGCTATTCATAAGGTTTTCCCTGGCCAATTCTTGAGAAGTGGATAGCCACTTCCTTCTTCCTAGTCTGTCTCAATC
>NW_006922916.1:99061-102066 GCF_000298275.1 Orycteropus afer afer | reverse complement strand
TAGCTACTTAAAAAGTAAGTTTCAGAGTCTCTTTTGACATCCATTTGGTCTTTTCTTCTTTTCCTGTTTTTTTTTTTTTTTAATGACAGTTTGTTTTCTTCATGTATGTTGTTCTTGAAGTCATCCCACAACTCATTTGGTTTTTGGTCATTGATTTTCAATGCTTCAAATCTATTCTTCAGATGGGCTCTAAATTCAGTTGAGGTATACACAAAGTCATATTTTGGCTCTTGTGGACTTGTTTTAATTTTTGTCAGCTTCAACTTGAACCTGCATATCAGCATCTGATGGTCTGTTCCAAAGTCAGCTCCTGACTTTTTTTGACTGATGATATTGAGTGTTTCCATTGGCTTTTTCCACAGATGCAGCCAATCTGATTGTTGTGTATTCCATCTGGCAAGGTACAAGTGTATAGCTTCCATTTTTGTTGTTGAAAAAGGTTATTTGAAATGAATAAGTCATTTGTCTTTTCTATCATGTGATATCTGGTGTTATTTCCATCACCAAGGCCATATTTTCCATCTACCAATGATTCTTTTTTCCAACTTTTGTGTTCTGGTTACCAGTAATCATCAATACATCTTGATTACATCTTTGGTCATTTTCAGACTGTAGAAGTTGGTAAAAATCTTCAATTTTTTCATCTTTGACTTTAATGGTTGGTGTGTAAATTTGAATAGTAGTATTAATTGGTCTTTTTTTTTAAATTGTGCTTAGGTACAAATTTACAGAGCAGAATTTGTTTTACATTCAACAGTTCATGTACATATAGTTTCACTCCCCAATTACCATCCCCAACCCCAATTTACTCTCTGCCTCTCCCTTCCCAGTGACCCCCCCATCCCTGTGCCCTTCTTAGTTATGCACTCCCATGTGTCCAGCTTTTCCTCTGTGTGACTCTTGCCCCTCTGGTGCCCCATGGCCAATTGCTCCAAGGGATGTATCTCCATAGAGTAGGTGGGTGCATCACCCTGGGCTGGGTGTTCTGCATGTAAGTCTTACTACTGTTGGGTTGAGAGCCAGCCCTGGGTAGTGAGCTTCATACCAGGCTCTCAGTGTATCCCAGGGCCCATAGTCTTTGGGGTCCCACCAGACTCCACCCGACTAGTAATTCTGGTCATTATTTTGTTTTTGAATTCTGTTCCAGGTTTTCTTCCCACTCTATGCAAGATCTCCAGTTTTGATCCCTTCCTGAGTCGTTGGTATTGGTAGCTGGGCACCATCTAGTTCTTTTGGTCTTGAGTTCCATGATGTCATAGGGCTTATTGTTTCCAAATACCCTGGTTTTCTTCACACTTCTTTGTTGCCGATGAAAGGAGACCATTAGCTGCATCTTAGAGGGCCACTTGAAAGCTTTTAAGGCCCCTGTGGAACATGATTTTTATGTATTATGTTGTGCCAATTGAGCCTGGTGTCCTCCAATACTATGGTCCTGAGTTGGCAGATCCAGGGGTTCTCTCTCCCAAGGTGTCTGGCTGTCTATGAGGGATTGCTCCATGTCTGTCTTCTGTTGCCTCTGTAATGATTGCAGTTATTTTGTATCACTAGTGTCTGTGCAGCATTACCATCAGCAGAATCTATCGTTGGTCTAGAGTATATTCCTGTTCAACAACCCCCATCTGATCTTCTCAATTGTCTATGTATTTATCTGTAGGATGGTGTCTGATGTTAGTGGTAATGCAGTATTGTGCATATATTGATATTACTCTCTGTCATCTATATCTTATGTGCATGATTGGGCATCTTCCCTTTCCCCAATGTTATCATACTGGTCACAGACTCTTTCCATACCATTGCTCCCCTCACTCAACTCAGCATGTGACCCCCAACTAGTCCAAAATTATTCCTTCCCCTTCCCTCCCATCCCTGATAACCTACAAAGTGAGTTCCCTTCCCTAAGCAGATACTTCCTTGACTTTTTTAGTAATGGGCTCATACAATATTTGTCCTTTTGCAGTTGACTTATTTCACTCAGCATACTGTCCTCCAGGTCCATCCACATTGTGAGATGATTTATGTATTTTTCATTGTTCTTTAATGTAGCATAGTATTCCATTGTGTGAATGTACCATAATTTGGTTATCTATTCATCTGTTGATGGGTATTTAGGTTGTTTCCATCGCTTTGCTATAGTGAATTGTGCAGTGATGAACATGTGTGTGCATATGTTTGTTCATGTCCTGTCTCTCATCTCTTTAGGATATAGTCCTAGTAAGGGAATTACTGGCTCAAATGATATTTCTATTTTCAGTTTTTTAAGGAAATACCATATCATTTGCCACAATGTTTCTACTGTTTTACAGTCCCACCAGCAGTGTATGATTGTTTCAATCTCTTCACAACCTCACCAGCATTTGTTATTTTCTATCCTGTTGAGCTTTGCTATTATTGCTGGGGTGAGATGATATCTCATTGTTGTTTTGATTTGAGTCTCTAATGGCTAGTGATCGTGAGCAATTCCTCATGTGTTTGTTGGCTACCAGCATATCATCTTTAGTGAAGTGTCTGCTCATGTCCCTTGCCAATTTTTGAATTGGGTTGTTTGTCTTTTTGGTGTTGAGATGTTGAAGTTTTCTACAGATTTTGGAGATAAGTCCTTTGTCGGATATGTCATAGGCAAATATTTTCTCCCAATCTGTAGTTTCTTTTTACTCCTTTGATGAAATCTTTTGATGAGCATAAGAATTTAATTTTTAAAAGGTCCCAGTCATCTAGCTTCTCTTCCACCTCCTGTGCTTTCTGGGTTATGCTTAGTAGTCTATTTATGCTGTATATCAGGCCCCCTAAATTTTCCCCTATTTTATCTTTGATGAGCTTTATAGTTTTGGGGTTTACATTTAAGTCTTTGATCCAACTTGTGTTTGTTTTGTGTATGCGTTGAGGTATGAGTCTTGTTTCATTATTCTGCAAAGTGTATGAATATTATCCTATCACTAACAGCATTGTAGGAGCTCTGGTAGCATAGTGCCTAAGGTACTTGACTGCTAACCAGAAGGCTGGCGGTT
>NW_006922916.1:98018-98657 GCF_000298275.1 Orycteropus afer afer | reverse complement strand
TTCCAATAATTAATGGATGTTTGAAGCTGTTTCTTCCCATTTTGAGTCATGCCCTATCAGCAAGAGAAGGTAGTGAAAGTTTTACTCTATCCACATTATAAAGGTCAACTCTACTTTTAGGAGGCAGGTGTTCCCAGTTGTATTTTGAGTGCCTTCCAACCTGAGGGACTCATCTTCTGGCACTATATTAAACAATGTTTTGGGGTTATTAATAATGTTTTCCAGTAATGTATCAGACAGTGTTACACTGTTATTCATAAGGTTTTCACTGGCCAATTTTTTGAGAAGTGAATCGCCCCTTCTTTCTTCCAAGCCTGTCTTAGCCTGGAAGCTCTGCTGAAACCTTTCCATGGGTTACCCTGTTGATTTTAAATACCAGTGTCATAGCCTCCATAGCCTTGCACCAACACTCAAGCCACCACAGTATGACAAGCTGACAGAGGAGTGGGCAGAATGCATAAGGTTCTCCAAAAGTAAATTGTAGCAGGTGAGTTGGGGAAGACCAGATTTTGTTGTATTTAAATTATTGCAGTTTTCCATTTTGTTTCCTCTAATATCACCTAGCATGCTCTCATGGCAGTCTAAAACCAAGAAGTGAGCATTAGTACAGATAACTAGAAGACTTTTTTTTTTTTTTTT
>NW_006922916.1:90628-97303 GCF_000298275.1 Orycteropus afer afer | reverse complement strand
GCTTTTGGCACTATGCTACCAGAGCTCCCATATAAATATAGTGAGATATTTATTTCAAGAAAATGGTTCACACAGTTTTCAAGGCTGGAAAGTTCGAAATCTGTGGGTCAAGCATCAGTCTGGAGGCTTTTCCTGACTCACATGGTTGCAAGAGCTGAAGAACTCAAAAGTAGCAGGTCAGGCAGAAAGAAGGCTGCTGGGTCACAGGATTGTAGGAGTGAAAAATCCCAAAATGTTCAGGTCAAGCGACAGGCTGCAGGCTTACATCCCAAGGCTGGAGGTCAGAGGATGACAAGTCAGATGCAGGATTGAGAGAGTGAACATTACCAGAACATCATATATATTGGATACAGGCCACATCTCCAAGGAAACTCCCCCTTTAACTGATTGGCTGCTCACATCAGATCACAAAGTGGAGGATGATTACATAATTATTTGCCAAACCACCGAGAATCATGGCCTAGTCAAGTTGACACATAACCTTAACCATCACACATGGATATGACCCTAAACAGTAAGCCATAGTCTTTGAAATCTGAAGCATAATACACATTATTGCCCTGTCGTAGACCAGATACTAAGTGGCAAACACATCAGGGATGTATGAAGAGCATTGCAAGGGCTTTGACAATGGAATTGACATTGAAACCAAAAACCAAAGAAGGAAGATCTTTAAACAGAAAGGAAATAATACCAGAAGGAAACTTAGAATATCAGAATTAAAGACAATCAGAAGATATTGTAAATATCTGGACCAATATACTAGACTATTCTTCTCCTTTTGAGTTTTTAAAAATATTTTTATGGATGAAATATCAAATTATAGCATTGTCTGATGAGGTTTTCAGTGTATGTTGATATAATACACAAGATAACTACAACATAATTGGGTGAGATAACCCTAGTGGGGATCTATATGATGACAATTCCTCATTGTCATGGATTGAACTCTGTTCCTCCTCTTACACCCCAAATATGTGTCAACCTGGCTGGGCCATGATTCTTGGTGGTTTGGCAGTTATGTAATGATGTAATCCTCCCCCACAATATGATCTGAAGTGATCAACTCTGATCTGATGTAAGGGATTAGGGTGGTATGTGATCCTTAATGAGATCACAATCCCTATCTCATGTAAGGGGAGTTACCCTGGGATGTGGTCTGAATCACATTTTATCTTACGAGAGATGAAAGGACATATAAGTGAGCAGTGAGAGAAAGGGACATACTACTACCAAGAAAGAAGAGCCAGAAGCTGAGTATCGTTTGCACTACAACAGCAGAGTTGAGTAGTTGTGACAAAGACTCTCAAAGCCCAAGATATTTACTATCTAGTCCATGGAACCTAAAATATTAAATATCTAGCCCTTTACAAAAAAATTTGCTGACTTTTACTCTAGATCAACCATTTTTAAAAAATGATACAAAGAGACGATATACTCGAAAACCTTAAAAATAAAGCAAAATGGAATTCTAAAAAAATGATTAGGTAACTCAAGAGAAAGTAGGAATAAGGAATCAGTGTAATAAAAAACAGAGGGCACAAACAAAATAAATAATAAAATATTAGACCTAAATCCAAACATAACAGTAATTGCATTTAATATAAATGAGATTGTTGAAATGGATAAAATGAAGTGGCCTGACTAAACACTATCTACAAGAAACTCACTTAAAATATAATGACATAAATAGGTTCAAAGTAAAAAGATGGAAAAACATACAGAAACAATAATCAAATGAAGATCCTGTATAGAGTGGAAGGAAAAACATGCAATACACAAACACAATAAAGACCAGAATTACTGGTTGGATGAAGTATGGTGGGACCCCCAAGACTATGGTCCTGGGTTACACTTTGAGCCTGGGATAAAACTCACTCCCAAGAGCTGGCTCTCAGCTCAACAGTAGTAAGACTTACATGCAGAACACCCAGTCCAGGGTGATGCACCCACCTACTTTACAGAGATATGCCCCTTGGAGAAATCAACAATGGGGCACCAGAGGGGCAGCATTCACATGGAGGAAAATCTGGACAGGCAGGAGTGCATAACTAAGAAGGACACAGGGATGGAGGGGTCACTGGGAAGGGAGAGCAGCACAGTGGGTTAGTGTTACACATGGTAATTGGGGAGTGAAACCAAATGTACACAAACTTTTGAATGTAAAACAAATTCTGCTCTGTAAATTTGCACCCAAAGCACAATTTAAGAAAAAAAAATCAAATGAAAGCTAAGGTAGTTATATCAGACAAAGTAGATTTCAGAAAAAAAAAAATTACCAGTAATAAAGAGAGACAATGCATAATTAAAACAAATAAATAAAATACACCAAGAAGACAGCCATGGAGTCCTTTTCAAGCCATAGAAACCCTATAAGACAGAGTAGAACTTCCCCATATGATTTCCAAGGCTACAGATCTTTATGAAAGCAGACTACCCCACCTTTCTACCATGGAGTAGCTGGTGGGTTCAAACTGTGGACCTTTTTGTGAGCAGTGCAATGCCTTAACTACTGTGCCACCAGAGCTCTTTCCTAAGTAGACATAACAATCTTAAATGTTGTTGTGGATTAAATTTACAAAAAAAGAAAAATAAACATGGAGAAACACATGGGAGGGGAGTAGAGGAAAAGAGACAATAGAAGCAGATGCATCTATAAATTCAGGAACACCAAAGAGTGCTGGCAGTTTCTAGAAGTTGAAATAGACAAAGAAGGACCTCCTCCTAGAACCACATCCTAAATTTGGGTTTCTAGCCTCCTGAAGAGTGAGAAAACAAATTTCTGTTCTTTTCTGTTACAGTAGCACTAGGTAACTAAGACTAGTGTGTATACACTTAACAATAGATTCTAAAAATGCATGAAGAAACAATTGACAGAACTTACAGGATAAGAAGACAAGTTCATAATAATAGTTGGAGATTTTAATACCCCTCTTTCAGTAATTAATTGAATAAGTAGACAGAAAATCAGCAAGGATATAGAAGAACTGAGCAACACTATCAATTATGTGGATCTATTCAATAATTACAGAACATCTTCCCCAACAACAGCAAAATACACATTGTTTTCAAGTGCACATGGAACATTCACCAAGATAGATAATATCCTGGGTCATAAAACAAATGTTAACAAATTTGAAAGAATTGAAATCATACCAGACATGCACTCTGACCATAATGGAACTAAACTAGAAATAAATAACAGGAGAAACTTCAAGCACATGAAAATCAAACAACACTATTCTACATAGTCCATAGACAAAGAGAATGTCTCAAGGGAAATTTGAAAAAATTTAAAATTGAAAAAAAATACAATACATAAAATTTGTGAGATGTAGTTGATGTAACTCTTAGAGAAAAATGTATAGCATTAAATGCAGAAAAAAGATAAGTCTCACATTAATCATCAAAGATTTCACCATAATAAATTGGAAAAAGAAGATCAAAATGAACCCAAAGTACACAGAAGTGAAATTCTAAGACCGTATACAGTGCAATTGAAAACAATAAAATAATTGAGAATATCAATAAAGCCAAAATCTGTTGTTGTTGTTGTTGTTGTTATGTGCCAGATTGAGTAAGTGTGGTGAAAGAATACAACCTTGATGCACTCCCTTCCTAATTTTAAACCATGCAGTGTCCCCTTGTTTTGTTTGAACAACAGCCTCCTTGTCTATGTACAGGTTCCTCATGAGTATAATTAAGTGTTCTGGAATGCCCATTCTTCTCAAAGTTATCCATAATTTTTTATGATCCACACAATCAAGTGTCTTTGCATAGTCAATAAAACACAAGTAAACATCTTTTTGGTATTCTTTGCTTTGAGCCAAGATCCATCTGACATCAGCTATGATATCACTCTCTTCATGTCCCCTTATGAATCCAGCTTGCATTTCTGGAAGTTATCTGTCAATATACCGCTGCAACCATTTTTGAGTTATTATCAGTAATATTTTACTTGCGTGTGATATCCATCAATGATATTGTTCAATAATTTCCACATTCTGTGTGATCACCTTTCTTTGTAATGGGTACAAATATGGATATCTTCCAACCAGTTGGCCAGGTAGCTGTCTTCCTAATCTGTGGCATAGCCAAATGAGTGCCTCTAGTGTAGCATCCATTTGTTGAAACATCTCAATGGGTATTCCGTCAATTCCTGGAGTCTCATTTTGTGCCAATTCCTTCAGTGTAGTTTTGACTTCTTCCTTCAATACCATTGGTTTTTGATCACATGCCACCTCCTGAAATAGATGATCATCTACTGATTCTTTTTGGTACAGAGACTCTGTATTCCATCCATCATCATCTTCTTCTTTTTTAAATTTTTATTGTGATTTGGGTGAAAGGTTAGAGACAAATTAATCTTCCATACAACAGTTCACATACACTTTGTCTTATGACATTGACTGCAATCTCTCACAATGCAACAGCTCTATTCCCACCTCCTCCCCATAGTCTCCTCTTCCCTGGGTCCTTCCTATTCATCTTCATTTAATGTTTCCTGCATCAAACCAAAATCTGGTTCTTTGAAAATATAAACAGAATCGATATGCCTTTGCCAAGACTGACATACAAAAGAAGAGAGAAAACACAAATAACCAATATCAGGAATGATAGGACTAGCCTACAAAACCCACATACATAGCAGCCTTATGTACAACAGAACGAAACACTGCTCAGTCCTGTGGCAGCCTCACAATCCTTGTCATTCCTGATCCCATCATTGCAGCTACTGTTTCAATCCATCTTATTGAGGGCATTCCCCTTTTTTGTTGATCCTCCACTTTACCAAGCATGATATACTTCTCCAGAGTATGGTCCCTTCTGATAACATGATGAAAGTAGGTGAGATGAAGTCTGGCCATTGTCACTTCCAAAGAGCATTCTGGGTGAACTTCTTCCAGGACAGATCTGTTAGTTCTTTTAGCAGTCCATGGTATTTTCAGTCATCTTTGCCAACACCACAACTCAAAAAGATCAACTCTTTTTCGGTCTTCCTTATTCATTGCCCAGCACTCACATGCATATGAGATGATTTAAAATACCATGGCTTGGGTTAGGTGCACCTTAGTCTTCAAGGAGACATCTTCACACTTCAGCACTTGAAAGAGGTCTTTTGTAGCAGATTTGCCCAATGCAATATGTTGTCTGATGTCTTGATTGCTGCTTCCATTGGTGTTGATTGTGGAACCAAATAATGAAGTCTTTGACAACTTCAATCTTTTCTCCATTTGTCATGATGCTGCTTATTGGTCCAGTTGTCAGGATTTTTGTTTTCTTTTAATTGAGGTGTAATCCATAGTGTGGTATAGTGCCACTCCTCAGAAGGAAGATTGGGCAATCTACTTCCATAGTGATACCGCCTCGGAAACCCAAGGAGGGTTCACTATGAGTTGAATCGACTCAACAGCAGTGAGTTTGGTTTTTTCATTTTGGAATTCATAGTGCAGACTGTAGTCTTCAATATTCAACAGTAAGTGCTTCAAGTCGTTCTCACTTTCAGCAAGCAAAGTTGTATCATCTGTGTAGCACAGGTTGTTAATGAGTCTTCCTCCAAACATGATGCCACGTTCTTCTTCATATAGTCCAGCTTCTTGGAGTATTTGCTCAGCAAACAGATTGAATAAACCAAACCAAGCTAAACTCACTGCCATTGAATCATTTCAGACTCATAGTGACCCCCATTGGGTTTCTGAGTCTTTAGATCTTTACAGAAGTAAATCTCACAGTCTTCCTTCCATGGAGCAGCTGGTGGGTTTGAACCACTGACATTCTGGTTAGCAGCCAAGTTCCATATCCACTACACCACCAGAGCTCCTTACAGACTGAATAGGTATGGTGAAAGGAAACAACCCTGGAGCAGACCCTTCCTGATTTTAAACCATGCAGTATCCCCTTCTTCTGTCTGAATGACAGCCTCCTGGTCTATGTACAGATCCACATACATTATAAGGATAATAAGGGTATATGCAGAACAACTGTATGATAAATTAACAACTTAGATGAATTGAATCAATTTGTCAAAGCCTACAAAATACCAAAACCCACCCAAGATAAAATAGGCAACCTTAATAGTCCTATAATTATTAAAGATATTGAGATCATAGTTGAAAACCTCTGAAAAAGAAATCCCCTGGCTAAGATGTTTTAACTGGTGTATTCTGATGAACATTTAAATCAATTCTATAGAATCCCTTCCAGAAAATATGTTTTTTGCATAGTCAATAAAACAAAAGTAAACAACTTTCTGGTATTCTTTCCTTTCAGCCAAGATCCATTAGACATCAGCAATGATATCCCTCATTCTGTGTCCTCTTCTGAATCCAGCTTGCATTTCTGGATGTTCTCTGTCAATATACTGCTGCAACTGTTTTTGAGTTATCTTCAGTAAGAATTTACTTGCATGTGATATTAATGATATTGTTCGATAATTTTCGCATTCTGTGGGACCACCTTTCTTTGGAATGGATACAAATACAGATCTCTTCCAGTCAGTTGGTCAGGTAACTGTCTTCCAAATCTCTTGGCATAACTGAGTGAGTGCCTCCAGTGGGGCATTCGTTTGTTGAAACATCTCAATGGGTATTCCGTCAATTCCTGGAATCTTGTTCTTCACCACTTCCTTCAGTGCAGCTTCAACTTCTTCTTTCAATACTATTGGTTCTTGATCAT
>NW_006922916.1:86985-90233 GCF_000298275.1 Orycteropus afer afer | reverse complement strand
TGAAGTCATCCCACAATTCTGGTTTTCAGTCATTGGTGTTCAATGCATCAAATCTATTCTTTAGATGGTCTCTAAATTCAGGAGGGATATATTCAAGATTGGGAGCTCTGGTGGTGTAGTGCCTAAGGCATGGGACTGCTGACCAGAAGGCTGGTGATTCAAACCCACCAGCCGCTCCTTGGAAGGAAGGTTGGACAATCTACTTCTGTAGTGATACTGCCTTGGAAACCCAAGGAGGGGTGGCTATGAATTGGATCTGACTCAACTGCAGTGAGGTTTTTTTTTTGGTTTATATTCAAGATCATATTTTGGCTCTTGTGGACTTGTTTTAATTGTCTTCAACTTCAGGTTGAACTTGCATGTGAGCAGTTTATGGTCTGTTCCACAATCAGCTCTTGACCTTGTTTTGGCTGAAGATATTGAGCTTTTCCATTGCCTCTTGCCACAGATGTAGTCACTCTGATTCCTGTGAACTCCATCTGGCAAAGTCTATGTTTATAGCCACTGTTTGTGTTGTTGAAAAATTGTATTTGCAATGAATAAGTTGTTGGTCTTGCAATAATCTATCATGTGATCTCCAGCATTATTTCTGTCACCAAGGCCAAATTTTCGTATCAGTAAGGTTGGTCTTACTCTGATGATGTGACTCTTCCCTAGTTATTTGAAAGCCTTCTGATCTAAGGGGCTAATCTTCCTTCAATGTATCAGATAATGTTTTCAAGCTATTCATAAAGTTGTACATTAATGTATGAGACAGTGTTTCTCTGCTATTCATAAGATTTTCCCTGGCCAATACTTTGAGAAGTGGATAGCTTCTTCCTTCTTCCATGTCTGTCTCAGTCTGTAAGCTGCATTGAAACCTGTGCACCATGTGCAACCCTGCTAACACTTGAAACACCAGTGGCACAGCCTCAAGCCTCACAGTAACACGCAAGCCACAATAGTACAACAAACTGACAGACAAGTTTGCCTCGCTTAGCTGTTCAAAATCTCTATGTCCTCCCCTTACCTGGATCCTTGGTGCTGCTCTGCTTTGTTGTCCCGCTGGCTTCTCTTTCTCCCACTTTCTGGGCTGGTCTAGGTGGGGCCTATGTCCCTCCCTCCCCTTACCTGGATGCCTGGTTGCTGTTCTGGCTCATATGGTATTTCTATTTCCACCGTCTTAAGGAAGTGCCATGCTGCTTCCCACAGTTCTAGTATCATTTTACAATCTCACCAGCAGTGTATGAGTGTTCCGGTCTCTCCACACGCATGACAACATTTGTTGATTTCTCTCTTTTTTTTTGAATTGTGATATTCATGCTGAAGTGAGATGATATCTCATTGTTGTTTTTATTTGCAACTCCCTGATAGCTAACGATCACAAGCATTTCTTCTTGTGTTTATTTGCCACCTGAATGTCTCCTTTGGTGAACTGTCTGTTTGTGTCTTCTGCCCATTTTTAAATTGGATTCCTCATCTTTCTTTTTGTTGAGGTGTTGACTTTTTCTACAAATTTTAGAGATTAGTCCCTTGTCTGATATATTGTTGCCAACATTTTTTCCCAGTCTGTAGGTTCTCTTTTCACTCTTTTGACAAAGTCTTTTGATGCACCTGAATGTTTAAGTTTTATGTGATCCCAGTTCCCTAGTTGTCTTCTGCTTTCTGTGAATTTTTAATTATGTTTGATAGTGTATCTATACCATGTGTTAGGGCCCCTAAGTTTGCCCCTATTTTTTCTTTGGTGATCTTTATGGTTTGAAGTTCTACATTTAGATCTTTGATACATCTAGAGTTAGTTTTTTATATGGTGCAAGATGTGGATCCTGTTTCATTTTTTTTCAAGAGGATGTCCAGTTTTGCCAGCACCATTTGTTAAAAAGACTGTATTTCATCCCATTTAATTGAGTCCATCCCTTTGTCAAAATCAGCTTCCATAGGTGGATGGATGTAGTCCAGATTCTCATTTCTGTTCCATTACTCTAGGTGTCTGTTGTACTGGTCCAGGCTATTTTGACTACCATGGGTGTATAGTAGGTTTTGAGATGAGAAGGTGTGAGGCCTCCTGCTTTCTCCTTATTCTTTAGTACACTTTGCTTATCCAGTCTATTTCTTTCCAAAAAACATTGGTGATTAGTTTTTCCATCTCCTTAAAGAATGATGATGAATCTGGGTCAGGATTGCATTATATCTATGGATCACTTTGAGTAGTATTGAAACTGCATGATGTTAAGTCTTTGTATCCATGAGCGTGGTATATTCTTCCATTTATGTGGGTCTCTTTTAGTTTCTTGTAATAGTGTTTTGTAGTTTTATTTATAGAGGTTTTTTGTGTCTCTGGTTTGATTTATTCTTAAGTATTTCATCTTTTGTATGGCTACTGTAAATGGCATTGTTTTTCTCATTTCCTTTTCAGAATTCTCTTTGTTAGTGTAGAAGAATTCTATCAATTTTTGTATGTTGGTTTTGTACCCTGACACATTGCTGAAGTCTTCTATTAGTTCCAGTCATTTTCTCTTTGAGTCTCTAGGATTTTTTATGTATAGTACCATATTGTCTACTTCATCTTTGCCAATTTGAAGGCTTCTTTCTATTTTTGTTCCCTTTCTTGACTTGTTCTGGCTAGGACTTCCAATACAATACTGAATAGAAGTGGTGATAAAGGGTAACCTTGTCTGGTTCCCATTAGCAAGGGGAATGTTTTCAGTCTCTCTCTGTTAAGAAAAATACTTGTAATTGGTTTTGTGTATATTCCCTTAATTATATGGAAGAATTTCCCTTATATTCCTATTTTGCTGAGTGTTTTTTTTTTTTTTATTATTATCAAGAATGGGTGTTGGCAATAATGACCAGAATTACTGGTTGGATAGAGTCTGGTGGAACCCCAAGACTAAGGCCCTGAATTACCCTTCAGGTCTGGAAATGGACTCACTCCCATGGATTGGCTCTCAGCCCAACAGTAGAAAGACCTACATACAGAACACCTACCCCAGGGCAATGCACTCACCTACTCTAGGGAGATACACCCCATAGAGAAATCAGCCATAAGACACCAGAGGGGCAGCATCCACATAGAGGGAAAGCTGGACAGACAGGAATGCATAGTTAAGAAGGGCACAAGGAGGGGGAAATCACAGGGATGGGAGGGGAGGAGCATTTTTTATGGTCAGGGATAGTAAGTGGGGTGTGAAATCAAGTGTGCACAAACTTTTGAATGTAAAACAAATGTGCTCTGTAAATTTGCACCAAAAAACAATATATATATATTT
>NW_006922916.1:58026-64018 GCF_000298275.1 Orycteropus afer afer | reverse complement strand
TTTCTTTAAGTCTTTGTTGTAGAGGGTCTGGATAGCTTGTCTGCCTCCTCTGTCTTGTTGGACCCAGAACCGTATTTTCCAACTCTTTTTGTGTTTTCTTCTGGTCTTAATGTACTGGCGAGGACACTCCAGTAAAATGTTTAATAGAAAAAAATGATAAAGTCATTCTTATTTCTGACATTAAAAGGAATACTTCTAACATTTTATCTTTAAGTGTGACATTTGCTCCACGTTTTTGGTACTCTTATTAGGTTAAGGGGAGCTCTGGTGGCATAGTGCCTAAGGCATTTTACTGCTAACCAGAAAGCTGGCTGTTCAAACCCACCAGACACTCCTCGAAAGGAAGGCTGGGCAATCTACTTCCATAGTGATACTGCCTCAGAAACCCAAGGAGGGGTCTTTATGGGTCTGATCTGACTTGACAGCAGTGAGTTTGGTTTTTGGTTTTTATTAGACTATGGAAGATACTTCATACTCTTATTTGGATTTTTTTTAAATTATGAAAAAGCATTACTAAAAAACCCAAGCCAAACCCACAGCCATTGGGTCTATTCTGCCTCATGGTGACTCCATGTGTACAGAGTAAAACTGTTCCATAGGGTTTTCAAGACTATGATCTTTTGGAAACTGATCATCATACTTTTCTTTCAAGACATCTCTGAATGGGTTTGAACTGCAAACTTTTTGGATAGTAGTCCAGAGCTTAACTGTTTGTGCCACTCAGGAACTCTTTGAATGGGCATTGCATTTTTTTTAAATGTTTTTCTCTGCATTTATTAAGATTTTTTTGTTTAATTTATTAACATAATGAAACATAGTAGTAGGATTTTCTTTAAATATTTTAACATTTAGCTTTATATCTTATAAGGTTGGAGTGAAACAATTCTATAAGCCTTGTGAAGGAGCTAGAAAGAACTAGGTGCTTGGCATAAGGAAAGGCTTCTGTCAAGGATGCTGGCTGGACTCCATTTTTTTTCTCTCTTTTTCTCTGTTTACTGCTTATTCTGAGGTACTTTCAAAAGCCAACTAGCCAGCATACCTCAGGAAGCCTTCAGGCTCCCCTCCTCCCTGTTTATCTCACAGCATGCTCCCCAGAAGAACATTCATTCAGGCTGGCCCTAAAAATATCCACAGATTAAACTGTTAAATGACTCAAACTTTGGGATAAGCAAAATAATGTTTAAGGTACTGTATCATTGTCTTCTTGTCTGTAAAATCATGATTTTTGTAAATGTCGAACAATCAGAAGTTTTTCTTTGTAAGTTCCTGTATTTTCTGTATTTAAGCTTTGTGAAAAATTCTTTTTGCTGGAGTACTTTGGTGAATCCTCACGAGTTCACCCAATTCTGGATCTTTGCTCCTTCAATAAGCTCTTTGCTTTACTTTGAACAGAAGCTCCAGTTTGCTCTTTGACATTTCTTTGTGTCAGAAGCGAAGATTTTGAAAGAGACTTATCTTCAGCAGCCTTGAAAGGACAAAAACCTGGAGTTTCAGTGCCAACATGAGTCCACTGAAGCTCATTCGTTTCCATGGATTCTCAGAAATTGTTGGAGTAAGCCCCTCTCAAATCTTGAGCTCCACTTTCTTGTGCTGAGCTCTTCAAGAACTGTTGTAAGATTTTAGTTTTGTTTTATCCTTATCTGTCTCATTTTGTCTTGTATGTTTTCATTCTGGTCTTGCAAGAATTGTTGCCAAATTTTGCCTCTGCTGATGTCAGTAGCATGAGGTTCTGGCCAATTTACTGTCGTAGGCGTTTTCGAGTTTGTGGAGTCTCAGGCTCTATAACCTGCAAGGAAATAAAGGGCACACGATGATAAGTAAATGCTTTTTAGAGTGGTATCTGGCTATGAAGGATGGTTAAAGACTCCTGTGACAGGATAAACTGGTTCCAGAGATGGGCCAGAAGCAATAGGCTGCCCATAGGTCACAAGACAATGACCCTGCAACAAGGCACACGTTGGTATGAGCAAAACACACTGTCCCAGCACTGTAGCGACTCCCATCAGGATTTTTGTTGACTCGGAGAGTACTAAACTTAAAACAACCTTGAACCTTCTTTGAAGATAGGAAATACCATATCTAGGAGCAAGTGGAATTCCCTTCTGGTACTTCTGATAGATATGTGGGCAAACACTATGTTTTTTTTTTGTTTCTGTTATTTGTTTGTACCTATCCCCTTGTCATTTTCTCACTAAGGACAGTCTGGGAAATATGTGGCCATTTTCTGGTTCTTTTGAATTACTTAAGTTGAATTTTCTGTGCAGCCAATTAGAAAAGAAGGGCTCCTGAATTAAACAGAAAAATGGGATGCTTTTTTAAATTGGGTTTTTGAAGCTTTTAAAAGACATGATGAGAGTAAAATTGCTTCTGTATGGGCTAATGCTGCAGAATTAACTGAACAAAATAAAGAATTACAATTCTGTTGTAGGAAAATAAGGTCCTTACCCTCTGTGGTTAAGAGTCAGTGATCAAAACAGGTTGAAGAGAGAGAGAAAAAGGTTATTGAGTATCGAAACCCAAGGGGACAGTGAGAATCATTTTTCTAAAATGTGTGCCTCCTCTCCGAGCTGGGGAATGGTTAGAGTTTTTAAAGGGATTTGAGCTGAGGGAGTAGAGGGGATTTGGGGAATGCTGAGAATGTTTTCTTCCCATCATGGGATGAATCATAGTTTTCTTGTGTCCTCTCAGCTCTTCTTCTGGTCAGTGATAGGAAAACGTCCTTGGTCAGGAGAAGAGTTTATCAAGTTCCTCACGCCTGCCTAGAGAGATTAACTGTACAAGGGGGGGGGATTATGGGAGTGGGCACCCTCAGGCCTCTCAGTCTGTCAGGGATATCTCTGTTTCTCATTTATCTTGGTTGCTCCAAGGCTCAGTGTCTTCTTTCTCAGGGTCATCTTGTAGGCTGCAGTTCTCAGCTGAAACTAGCTGGGAGTCTACAGCACTCAGTGTCTGTAAAGAGGATTTGGCTATTCTATTTACTTGAAATAAAGAGATAGTGTGTGGGGGGAAGCAGCAAGTTAGTCACTATGATTAAAATCCTCTTTAGTCATGCCTACTCGCCTGTGAAAGTTTTACAATCTTCAGTGAGGGACCCCTTCAGCCTTCCGTTTCAGCCTTCTTCAATTCCAGACTTCTGTTCCAACTACCCAAGCTGTCCCAGAACCATCTGCTCCTTTGCCAGCTGCCTGTCTTTTGTATCTTTCTCTGCCTCCTTGCTCCTCTGATGCTACTAAAGATTCCTCTACTGATACTCTGTCTGAACTTCCTTTTTTCTCTACAGAACCTGTAATAGTATAGGCAGGTTAGAATTTCTGGGAGATGAGTATGTACTCTAACTTCATAGCTTAAAGCTCTATATTAATCTTGTTAATATAAACATTACCTTATTCTACTGATTGTAGCCACAATCACACAAGAATCCTGTCCTGCAACCACATTCTTAAGATCATAAAACTAAGACAGGAACAGCTCACAGGACAGGGCAACCACATTCCTCAGATCCTGAGAATAAGGAAGGGACACTGTAAAAGAAATAAAGCAAATGTAAATTTACTGCTGAGATGGCATCTCCTGATAACAGGCCATTCTTGAGGTGTTTTTTCTAGCCCACTACCCTATAGTGCTTAAGGCGTTTGACTGCTAACCAGAAGGCTGGCGGTTCAAACCCACCAGCAGCTCCTCAGATAGAAGGTTGGACAATCTATTTCCGTAGTGATACCACCTCAGAAACCCAAGGAGGGGTTGCTAAGAGTTGGATCCAACTCGATGGCAGTGAATTAATTAGTTACCCCTGGTCAGCATTAACCAGTTTTGGAGCCTGCACACCCCTGCCCTCCTTTACTGCCTCATGAACTAAGATGGCTGATCTAAGATGAAACCAAGACTCGAATCAAGAGCAAACAGCAGAATACACCTGCGCAGAAGAAGTGGCATCCATGTTGAAACACAGACTCCATCTTAGAAAGCGATTGCACATGCACCTTGCCTGAAGGAAGTTGAGGTTTATCATTAGGAATTTATCACAGCCTTATTCTGCTTCTTGACTTTTGCAAAAGGGTCAGGATTTATGAGTATCCTGACCACATAAGGTCTTTTGAAATCATGTACCTCATGGCCTTAAAATTGTTATAAAAACCCCTAGCCTGTAAGGCCCGGGGAGGCATACAGAGTTTTGCCTCTGGCTCCGTGTGTCTTCACCTTTCAAGGTTACTATCCTCTTATTAAATTTCTCTCTGAGCTACAACTCACTTTCCAGTTATTATTTTGGAACTTGACCTACAATAATCCTACTGAGAACATAAAGCCTATTCCCAAAATGCCTTTCAAAATCTATCCAAGTGCAGATATTGAGGATCCTACCCACATTGCTTTTACTCCTTGGATGTGTTCAGAATTACATAAAATTGCTAAAGATTTTCCAAAAGTTTGGGAGGATCATTTTAAGTTTGCTGAGGAATTAAAAATCCTTGTTGAGGCTCACTAGCATTGACTCGATGGTTTGTATAAACTAATCCACATCATAACTGGTTCTGAAGTGTCCAAATTACGGTTATGCATTAGAGCTTGAAATCTAAAGGCCTTTGGTTTACAAAAGGCTGAGGCCTTCATTTGGAACTGTAATACTGTCTTGAGCTTTGACCTAAGCTCAGATGCCATTGTTACTTTTCTGTGTTACTCCACAGCATTTCTGATCTTTTTTGTGTGTGTATGTGTGCTTTAGGTGCAAATGTACAGAGCAAAACTTGTTTTACATTCAACATTTTACATACATTTGGTTTCACTCCCCAATTACCATGCCCAACCCTAACCCACTCTCCTCCTCTCCCTTCCCAGTTACCCCCTTCCCTTTGCCCTTCTTAGTTATGCACTCCTGTCTGTCCAGCTTTTCTTCCATGTGACTGTTGCCCTTCTGGTGCCTCATGGCTGATTGCTCCAAGGGATGTATCTCCGGAGAGTAGGTGGGTGCCTCACATGGGTTGAGTGTACTGCATGTAAGTTTTATTTACTGTTGGGCTGAGAGCCAGCCCCTGGGAGTGAGTTTCATCCCAGGCCCAAAGTGTAGCTCACGGCCATGGTCTTGGGAGTCTCACCAGACTCCATCTGAGCAGTAATTCTGGTCATCATTGTGTTTGTGGATTTTGTTTGTGGGAGTGAGTTTCCCCCACTATATCCAGCATCTCCAGTCTTGATCACTTCCCGAGTGGTTGGCATTGGTAGCTGGGCACCATGTAGTTTTCTGGTCTCGAGGTCCATCATGTCCTAGGGCTGATTGTTTCCAAATGCCCTGGTTTTCTTCACTCTTCTTCATTTCCGACGATAGGAAACCAATAGCTGCATCTTGGAGGGCCACTTGAAAGCTTTTAAGACCCCAGTTGCTACTCACCAAAATAGGTTGTGTAACAAGATTTTTATGTATTTTGTTGTGCCATTTGAGTCTAGTGTCCCCCAATACTATGGGCCTGAGTCTAGCTGTCTCTGAGGGATTACTCCAAGTCTGTCTTCTGTTGCTTTTGTAATTATTGCAGTTATTTTGTATCACTAGTATCTGTGCAACATTAGCCTCAGCCGAATCTATCATTGGTCTAGAGTATATTCTTGTTCACTGACCTCCATTTGATCTTCTCAATTGTCTATGTGTCTATCTGTAACCTGATGTTTGGTGTTAATGGTAATGCTGTATCATGGATATACTGGTATTAGCCACTGTTGTCTATATCTTATGTGCACAATTTGGTGTCCTCCTTTTCCCCAATGTAATCATGCTGGTCACAAACTCTTCCCATACCATCCATCCTCTTACCCAACTCAGCATGTGGCCCCCAACTAGTCTGAAATTATACCCTTCCTTTCCCTTCCATCCCTGGTAACCTACAAAGTGAGTTCCCTTCCCTAAGCAATCCCTTCTTTGACTTTATTTTTTTTAAATTGTGATTTTAGGTGAAAATTTACAGAGCAAATTCACTTTCCATACAGCAGTTCACATACACTTTGT
>NW_006922916.1:56773-57926 GCF_000298275.1 Orycteropus afer afer | reverse complement strand
CTCCCCTCCCACTTCCTCCCGATAGTTACCTCTTCCGTGTCCATCCCTCGATGCACTCCTGCCCCTGAGCTGTCTCCCTGTGCATAAGCAGCCCTTCTTTTTCCCATGATTGTTCTCTCCAAGGAGTATATCTACCTCAGGTTCAACTCATATGCCTGTCTTTTGTTTGGCTGGAAGCCACAGGTGTGAGTTCAATTCCAGACCTGAAGGGTAGCTAGTGGCCATAGTCTCAGTGGTTCCACCAGGCTCTATCAGACCAGCAAACCTGGTGGCCCCCCCTTTTTGTCCAAATGATACTGAGTTTTGTTCCATATTGTTCTCCCTCTCTATCCAGAATCTCCTACATAGATTCCCTCTCCAAGTGGTTGACAGTGATACCCGGCACCATCTAGTTCTTCTGGTCTCATAGTTGTGTAGGCTGCAGGTCACATGGTGTACCAGTCACTAGAACTAATTCTTTCCAAGAAGTTTTGGTTTTCTTCATTCTTCTTTGCTCTCGATGAGGAGAGACCCATCGTTGCAACTAGATGGTTTCTTGCAAGCTTTTAAGATCCCAGTCACTACTCACCAAAGTAGGAGGTAGAACAATGTTTTGTGTAGTATGTTATGCAAATTGAGCTTGATGTACCCTGCGACTATTGTCCCAAGCCCACAGGTTCAACTACTCGGTCCCTCTGGGTAGCTGGCTGTGACCCGCAGTGAGTACAACCTTGTCCCTTGTCAGCTCTACTATACACCTGGGAATGCAGAGCATACAAATACACTTAAAAAACCACTGTCTGCAACCCTGTACATGGTCTCGGGTACACTCCCAGCTTCATAGACCTACTAGTTCAGCCTGTCCACCCATCTATCCACCGTATACCCATGTTTGCCTTCACTGACAACACAATACTGTATGTGCAAAAGGGTCCATCTTTGTTGTCTACACCTCCCAGGTACCTCTCTATGTTTCCTCTTCCTCAATGCCACCATGTTGATCACTCACATTTGGTACATTGGCCTTCTCTTCATCCAAACCTATACTTATATCTACCGATTTAACAGTGTTCCTTCCCCTCCCCTCCCACCCCTGGTAACTAACAAAGAAAATTTCCTTCCATAGGTAAACCTTTCCTTGACTTTTGCAATAACAGACTAATACAATATTTGT
>NW_006922916.1:47226-55944 GCF_000298275.1 Orycteropus afer afer | reverse complement strand
TTTGATTCAAGGAATTTTTGGATTTCAATTTTGATTTCTTCTCTTACCTAGTCTTTCTCAAGGAGGGTGTTTTTCAGTTTCCATGTGTTTACTCTTTTCCTGTTGATCTTCCTATTATTGATTTCTAATTTGATAGCATTATGATCTGAGAACATGCTTTCCAGTATTTCAATGTTTATTTCTTTTTAAATTTATTAAGGCTTCCTTTATAGCCTAACATATCGTCTATCATGGAAAATGTTCCATGTGCACTGGAAAAGAATGTATATTGTGCTGTTGTTGGGTGCTCTGTATGATGTTTATAAGGTCAAGTTTGTGATTGTATTGTTTAGCTCTTCTCCATCTTTGTTGAATTTCTTTCCAGTTGTTCTATCTCTCATTGAAAGTGGTGTGTTAAAGTCTCCCACTATGACTGTGGAGTCATCTAATTGACTTTTCAACTCTTTTAAAGTCTGATTTATGTATTTTTGGGGCCCTTTCATTGAGTCCATAGGTATTTATTATGGTTATATCTTCATGTTCAATTGATCCTTTAATCATTATATAATGTCCTTCCTTGTCTCGTATGGTGGTTTTGTCTTAAAGTAAATTTGATCAGAAATTAATATTGCCACTCCTGCTCTCTCATGGTTGCCATTTGCTTGCTATATCTTTTTCCAACCTTTGATTTTTAGTCTATTTTTGTCTTTTTCTCTAAGGTGTGTCTCTTGTAGGCCGCGTATTGGTGGAATTTGTTTTCTTATCCAATCTGCAACTCTTTGTCTCTTGAGTGGTACATTTAATCCATTAACCTTCAGTGTAATTATTGACAAGTCTGAATTGGTTTCTGTCATTTTGTTATGTCTTTTTTCATTGTGTCTGTGGTTTCTTTGTTCCATATTTTTTTTGTGCTGAGCTCATTATGTTTATGAATCATGCTATCATTTCCTTTGTTGCTGTTGTTTTAGTACTTGCTGAATATTTGTCCATGTCCTCGTTTTTTATTGTGACATGAAGGCTGATCATTTTTCTTTGAGGTTATCCTGTGATTTATAATTTTCTCCCCAAGATTAGAACAGTTCATTCTAACCTGCAACTCTCTTAACTTCCTCACCATTTAGAAGTTCTGTAACTACACAGTATTTTCCCTGTTTTTGGTTTGTAGTTGTCCTCACTTGCCAATTGATGTATCTGGTTCCCTGTTTAAAATCTTTTAAACTTATTTTACTTTGGATGTATCCATAGCTGTGGTTTCTGAGTTATGTCATCTTGTGTATTAATGGTTGGTTGTTGTTTGCTATTTTTGGTTCTCTGTTCAAAGACTCCCTTTAGTATCTATTGTAAGCTTGGTCTGGTTTTAACAAATTCCCTTAATTTCTGCTTATCTTTAAAACTCCTAATTTCACCATCATAGTTAAGGGACAATTTTGCCAGGTATATAATTCTTGGTTGAAAAATTTTCTCTTTCAGAGTTTTACATATATCATCCCATTGCCTTCCTGATTGCATGATTTCTGCTGAGAAATCAGAGCTTATTCTAATTGGTTGCCCTTTGTAAGTAACTTTTCACTTTTCCCACACTGCTTTCAGTATTCTTTCTTTGTCTTTCGTTTTGATGAGTTTGATGATGATATGTCTTGGTGATTTTATTTTGGGGTCTATCCTGTTTGTGCTTCACTGGACTTCCTGAATGGATATATCCTCATCTTTTCATCATCTCTTCCAACAAATCTTGGACAATTTTCTCAGTGGTTTTATTTTTCTTTTCCTGCTCTGGAATTCCAATGACACATAAGTTATTCTTTTTGATAGTATCCCACATGAACATTAGGCTTTCTTCATTTTGTTTTTTTTTAATCTTTTTTTCTGGTTGATCCATTTCCAAATAAGTGTTCAGGTATTTGTCTTCAATCTCATTAATTCTGTCTTTCATTGATTCAATTCTACTCCTTTGCCCTTCCAATGTGTTATCTATTTCCGACAATGTAGTATTAATCTTCTGGATTTCTATCTGTAGATTTTGAATCATTTCTAATTTTTCATTTATTTTGTCATTTTGTTCTTGTATTTTCTTCCAAAATTATTCTAGAGTGTTCTCTGTGTTTTCTTTGGTCTGTCTCTCAATCCTTTGGAGATAACTAAATATAATTCTTTTAAATTCCTTAACAGAGAATTCAAATGCTGCTTCTTCCTCAGGGATGTGTTCTGCGTCTGTATCCTGCACCCTTGTTTCTACCACTTTATCTTGCTTCTTTGTGTGGACTGTGATGATCTTTTGTCTCTGAGACATTGTGGCATTGTTGTATTTAGACCTTTGTTAACTGTTTTTGAAGAGCAACCAAGGATGAGTCAGGCTTTTCTTGGTAGTTGTTTATGATTGGCATGTTGGTGTAGAAGGAATTGGTGACTCTCACTCAGTAAATGTAGCCGCAAGAGGTGTGGGTGTATTTCTGTTGTATGGGGACTATTGCTGTCTTTCACTCCATTAGACAAAAAGAACAATTGAATAACCATCAAAAAAGTAAAAGCATATGGACAAAAAATACAGAGTGTAATCATACAGGAACAGTCACCAAAAAAAAAAAAAAAAAGAAAGAAAAAAAAAGAAAAGAAAGAAAGAAAGAAAAGAGGAAAAAGAAGAAGAAAAAAACAACCCTGAAATATGTGGGGAGTGGGCAATATGAGAAAAAAGGTAGAGAAGGAGAATAATGAAGGAAAAAAAATGGGAAAAATGCAAAAAGAAAAACAAGAATAGGGGTTAACCATGAGAAAGGAAAATAAAAATGGGACCAGGAACAGGGAAAAGAGAAAAAGCTGATAAATAGAGTCTGGGAGGTTAAGAATAAAGAGTAATAGTAAAAAGGACAAAAGAAATAGTAATAGTAGTAGTTTTAAAATAGAGAGAAACAAGAAAACTATAAAACAAGAAAAAGAAAGAAAGAAAATTGGGAGAGGGCAGGACAGGGCACCCCGGCTCTGTCCAAGCACACAGACTGGAATGGAGTTCCTGGGGGCCCATTAGGTGGGTGGGAGGGAAGGATGGCCACACCTCCATTCACTAAGAGGGTATGGGGTATAAGAATAACAAGGGGAATGTTGCACCTTTCCAGTCGTCTGGGTCTGGATTGTCCTTGGGGTTATTGGCAAGTGGAGCCTGTTCTTAAGTTCCTGGAATGTGGGAGAATGCTGTCACTTTAAATATCCAAAATGGTCAAGCTGCTTGTAAACATTCAAAATAGCTGCTCCCTCCAGACAGACAAAAGTCCACAGTTCAGACCACCGTCCTCTTCACTGCCTCTTCTTTTATTCCCCAGCCACCAGAGCAGTCCTCCATGCAGTCCTTGGCTAGAAGGGCCAACTTTTAGGTGAATTCTTAGGTCCTACTACCACTAGGCAATATCCAAGCTGTCTGTGCTGTCAAGATTGCTGCCAGACTGCACCTCCGTATGTCTCCTTTTTTGGTATTTTCATGCAAATTCTTCCGCTAGTTGGAGTTTTTCCACTTTTATATCCTTTCCTTCAAGGCTCAGGGGTCCAGGATTATCTTCTGTATCTGTGTTAATTGGTTCCCCTTTTCTTTGTTGAAGAGGGTCTGTGCAGTCTTTCTGCCTATTCCACCATCTTACCGGAACTCCCTTCTTTGACTTTTTATAGTAATGGGCTCATTCAATATTTATCCTTCTGAGATTGAATTATTTCACTCAGTATAATGTCCTCCAGGTTCATCCACATTGTGAGATGATATGTGTATTCTTAATTGTTCTTTAATGTAACATAGTATTCCATTGTGTGAATGTACCATACTTTGGTTATCCATTTATCTGCTGATGGGCATTAAGGTTGTTTCCATCTCTTTGCTGTAGTGAACTGTGCTGCGATGAACATGGGTGTTTATGTTCTCTCACCTCTTTAAGATATATTGCTAGTAATGGAATTGCAAGGTCAAATGGTATTTCTATTTTCAGTTTTTTAAGGAAATGTCAAACCATTTGCCACAATAGTTTTACCATTTTGGAGTCCCATCAGCAGCGTATGAGAGTTCCAATCTCTCCACAGCCTCACCAGCATTTGTTATTTTCTGTCCTGTTGAACTTTGCTATTATTGCTGGGGTGAGATGATATCTCATCACTGTTTTGATTTGCATCTCTTTAATGGCTGATGATTGCAAGCAATTCCTCATGTGTTTGTTGGCTGCCAGCATATTATCTTTAGTGAAGTGTCTGTTCATGTCCCTTGCCCACTTTTGAATTGGATTGTTTGTCTTTTTGGTGTTGAGGTGTTGAAATTTTCTACAGATTTTGGAGCTATGTCCTTTGTCAGATATGTCATAGGCAAATATTTTCTCCTTATCTGTAGATTCTCTTTGAACTCTTTTGATGAAGTCCTTTGATGTGCATAAGAATTTAATTTTTACAAGGTCCCAGTTCATCTACCTTCTCTTCCACCTCCTGTGCATTCTGGGTTATGCTTGATAGTCTATTTATGCTGTAAATTAAGGCCCCTAGATTTGCCTCTATTTTCTCTTTGATGAATTTTATAGTTTTAGGTTTTACATTTAAGTATTTGATCCAACTTGAGTGTGTTTTTGTGTATGGGTTGAGTTATGGGTCTTGTGTCATTTTTGTGCAAGTGGATATCCAATTTTGCCAGTACCATTTGTTAAAGAGGCTATCTCTTTCCCACTTAAGGGCTTTTGGACCTTTGTCAAAGGTCAGCTGTCCATAGATGGATGGGTCTATTTCTGGGTTTTTGGTTCTGTTCCATTGGTCTGTCTGTCATTGTACCAATATCACGCTGTTTGGCTGTATAGTAGGTTTTGAGATCCGGGAGTGTGAAACCTCCCACTTTATTTTTCTTCTTCAGTAGTGCTCTGCTTTTCTGAGGTCTCTTTCCTTTCCATATGAAGTTAGTAATTGGTTTTTCCATGTCCTTAAAATATTTTGTTGGCGTCTGGATCAGGATTGCATTAAATATGTAGATTGCTTTAGGTAATATTGCCATTTTCACAATATTCAGTCTTTCTATCCATGAACAAGGCACGCTCTTCCATTTATGTAGATCCCTTGTAGTAGTGCTTTATAGTGTTCTTTGTATAGGTCTTTTGTGTCTCTGGTAAGATTTATTCCTAGATATTTTATCTTTTAGTAGCTATTGTAAATGTTATTGTTTCCCTTATTTCTTTTTCAGAGGTCTCTTTGTTGTTGTAGAGGAACCCAACTGATTTTTATATGTTGACCTTGTATCCTGCCACTTTGCTGACCCTCTATTAGCTCCAGTAGTTTTTTTCTTTTTTTTTTTTTCTGAGTCTCTTGGGTTTTCTATGTATTGCATCTTGTCACCCTCAAGTAGAGATAGCTCTACTTCCTCTTTGCTGATTTGGATGCCTGTTTCTTGCCTTATTGCCCTGGCTAGGACTTCCAACACAGTGTTAAGTAGGAGTGGTAATAGAGGGCATCCTTGTCTGGTTCCTGTTCTTAAGAGGAATGCTTTGAGTCTTTCTCCATTGACAGTAATGATGGTTATTGGTGTTGCATATATGCCCTTTATTATGTTGAGGAATTTCCCTTCTATCCCTATTTTTCTGAGAATTCTGAACAGAATGAGTGTTGGGTTTTATTAAATGTCTAATTGATTGTTTTTCTGATGTTGAACCATCCTTGCACAACAGGTATGAATCCCACTTGGTCAGGATTTATTATTTTTTTGATATATTATTGGGTTCTGTTGGCTAAGATTTTGTTGAAGATTTTTGCATCTATATTCATGAGGATATTGATCTGTAGTTTTCCTTTTTAGTGGTGTCCTTCCCTGAGTTTGATATTAGTGTTATGCTTGCTTCATAAAATAAGTTTGGAAGGATTCTGTCTTTTTCTATGTTCTGGAATAGCTTGAGAAGTATATGTGTCAACTCTTCCCTGAATGTTTGGTAAAACTCCCTAATGAAGCCATCTTGGCCAGGACTTTTTTTTGTAGGAAGTTTTTTATGACCTGTTCCATTTCTTCCTTTGTTATAGGTCTGTTCAAGTATTCTATCTCTGACTGGGATAGTTTAGGTAGGTATTGTGTTTCTAGAAGCTTGTTCATTTGTTCTAGGTTCTCGAATCTGTTGGAATACTGTTCTTCATAATATTCTGTCAGTACCTTTTTTTATTTCAGTTGGTTCTTTTGTGATGTCACCCTTTTGGCTTATTATTTTTGTTATTTGTATCTTCTCTTTCTTTTCTTTTGATAGATTTGCCAATGGCTTGTCAATTGTGTTAATCTTTTCAAAGAACAAGCTTCTTGTTTTGTTGATCTTTCTCTATTGTTTTGTTTTGTTTTCTGTTTCATTTATTTCTGCTCTGAACTTTATTATTTCCTTACTTCTAGATACTGTAGGTTTCTTTTGCTGCTCTTTTTCTAATTGTTGATGTTTTTGACTTAAAGTGTTGATTTTGTTTCTTTTCTCTTTTTGGATGTGTGCATTTATTGTTATAAATTGACCTCTGAGTACTGCTTCTGGTGTGTCCCATAGGTTTTTGTAAAATGTATCTTCATTCTCATTTGTTTCTAGGAATTTTTTATTTCACCCCTTTTATCTTCTATTACCCAGTAGTTTTTGAGCAGTGTTTTACTCAACTTACACATGTTTGATGTTTTTCTTTGATCTTTCTATTATCAATTTCTAAATTTTATAGCATTGTGGTCTGAGAAGATGCTTTGTAATATTTCAATGTTTTTGAATTTATTGAGGCTTGTTCTATGCACTAAAATATGATCTGTTCTGGAGAATGATCCATTTACACTGGAGAAGAATGTGCATTGTGTTTTTTTGTTAGGTGGAATGATCTGTATGTATCTGTGAGGTCAAGTTGGTTGATTGTGCTGTTGAGTTCTTCTGTATCTTTGTTGAGCTATTTTCTACTTGATCAGTCCCTCCTTGAAAGTGATGTGTTAAAGTCTCCTAGTACTATTGTACAGTTGTCTATTTTCCCTTTCAATTCAATTAATACTTGCTTCACGTATTTTGGAGCACTTTCATTGGTTGCAAAGATATTTATTATCATAATATCTTCTTGGTCAATTGACTCTTTCAGCATCGTATAGTGACCTTCTCTGTCTCTTATGCTGTTTTTCACCTTAAAGTCTATTTTATCAGAAATTTATATTGCAATTCCTGTTCTTTTTTGGTTACCATTGGCTTGGTATAATTTTTTTCCACCCCTTAACTTTTAATTTGTTTTTGTCTTTGTGTCTAAGGTGGGTCTTTTATAGGCAGCATATCGACGGGTCTTCTTTTCTTATCCAGTCTGCCACTCTCTTTCTCTTGACTGGTGCATTTAGTGCATTCACATTGAGTGTAATTAGTGATAGGTATGAATCAATTGCTGTCATTCTTTTTTTTTTTTTCCACCATATTGTTGGAGTTTCCTTGGTCCATGTACTTTTCTGTGCTGAGTTCGTTATGTTGTCAATTGTTTCCTCTCTTTTCTTCTTTATTGTTTGTTTCATGCTTATTAAGCTTATATGTTTTCCTTCTTTTTGGGTTTGCTTAGGGGGATTGTTAATTTTCTCTGTGATTACCTTGGAATGAATTCCTGATTCTATATTTTTGGAAGAATCTGTTGTATAAGGACATTGTCCTGTTTTCCTCTCCATTTGGAAGTTTTGTACCTAGAACTTTTATTCCCTCTATTTGCTTTGTTGCTGGAGTTGTGTGAAGATTGACTCCCTTTGTGTGTGTGTGTGTGTACAGTGTTTTATGGGCTTATTTTGAGCATCTGCTTCTGATTTAGTTTTAGTGTTGATGTCATGTGTCCTGATTTTAATTTGTTGTTCTCTGTTGTGAGTTCTCTATAGGAAGGACTTCCTCAAGCATTTTTTGTAAGTTTGGTCTGCTTTTCACAACATCCTTTAATTTCTGTGTGTCTGAGGATGTCTTGATTTCACCTTCATAGTTGATGGACGGGTTTCCTGGGCATAGAATTCTTGGTTGGAAGTTCTTTTCCTTCAGTGTTTTATATATACCATCCCATTGCTTTCTTCCCTGCATGGTTTCTGCTGAGAAATAAGAGTATCATCTTATTTGTTGTCCATTGTAGGTGACATTTCTTTTTTACCAGGCTGCTCGCAAGTTTGTTTCTTTCTCTTTGGTTTTGGAGAGTTTGATTATTATATGTCTTTGTGACTTTCTCTTGGGATCTATCCTGTGTGGGGTTCATTGAGCTCCTTGGACAAACATCTTTTCTTCCTTCATGATATGGGGAAATTTTCTGTTAGCAAGTCTTCCACAATTTTCTCAGTGACTTTTTCACTTCTTCTTGTGGTATTCCAATGAGGTTTACATTTTTCTTTTCATGTCATCCCATATAACTCTTAGGTTCTCTTCATTTCTCTTAAATCTTTGTTCTGATTTCTTCATACAGGCTGGTGTCAAGGGATTTGTCTTCTAATTGGGAAATGTGTTTTCTTCAGCCAGTTCTAGCCTATTCTTTTGTGCTTCCACTGTGTTGTGTAATTCTGTAATTTTAGTATTCATCTTCTAGATTTCTAACGTTTGTTTTTGTGTGAGTTCTGATTGTGCATTAATCTTGTTTTTTTGTTGTTGAATGGTTTTCCTGAATTCTTTCAGGATACTGTCTGTGTTCTCCTTGGTTCTGTTTGAGGTTTCCTTAAGCTCTTGTTGTTGTTGTTGTTGTTAAGTGCCGTCGAGTCGTTTCCGACTCATAGCGACCCCATGCACAGCAGAACGAAACACT
>NW_006922916.1:42091-43286 GCF_000298275.1 Orycteropus afer afer | reverse complement strand
TGGGTTCCACCCCTTCCTCCTGCTCTTCCGGCCTGCTACTCTGTGCTACGCCTGTGCTTACCTTGCTCCCGAAGACCTGATCCCTCTCGATAGGGTAACAAGGGAAACGTGTTCAGTGCAGATCAGTGAGTAAGCACAAGCCCGCCTTGTTTCAGTGCCTATGCTTAAACTAAGCTCTTGTAGAGTTCTATAAATATATCATCTAAATTCCTTCTCAGATAATTATATTGTCTCCTCTTCCTCCATGTTTAATGAGATTTTTGTTTGGAATTTTATTTCTATTGTCTTATCCTGTTTTTTGTTTGATTTGAGGTTGCCTGTTGTTTCCTAGACATTTTGAAGTTATTTTCTTTAACTGTTAGTTATGTATTGATTTGTTTTGCCTTGATTTTATGTTTAAATATTTTTGCAAGGGTGTAGCTGGTGTATTTTATATTTTTGGTTATTAATTCAGGTGTGCTGGGTTGCTCTGCAGTTGTCTTTGTGTTGATGGAATCACTGTGGGGAATGTGGATGTGAGTCTCTGTTCATCATGAAGGAGATTTAGAGTTGGGGTGAGCAGGTGTTGTAGTGGCTCAATGTGGTTTTTCTATTGGGTGAGGCAGGGGAGAAGGGGAAAAAGGAGGAATAAAAGAAAAAAAAAAACAGCAAGGCGCCAATAGCATGTCGCCACTTTCTGTGTTTCTGTGGTTACTGCTTGTTTTGTTTTGAGTCTGCTTGGGTTGGCTGCTAATAATGACGTTATATTGCCACTCACAGACATGTGGTTCAAAATCAGCAAAGACCCCAATGATTAGGGGCTGCTACTTTCCACCACCCCCATACTCTGGACCCCTCTGTGCTAAAAAGCTGTCCTGGAAGAGCTGGACCCCAGCTCCTGGCCTTGAGCTTGTCCTAGGGCCCACCTACTTGTGGCATTTTTTTTTTCTGCTCCCAACTCAGCAGCAACCAGAGCCAGAGGGGTCTCTGCTCTATTTCTCAGAAATGCCATCCACCCACTCAACTCAGTTGCCAAGGTTACCATCAGAAGCCGCCACTGTGGGCAGTCTGAATCCCCGAAGCCATCTTGGCTTCCTGGTGTTCCTGCTTCACTGCTTAGAGAGTTCATTGCCTCATCTCACCAGCTTGTTCACTGCCGGGCAAGTTGGTTTATTTTTATTCTTTCCAGCTGTTTATACTGCCTCTCCTTTTTTTT
>NW_006922916.1:38417-41791 GCF_000298275.1 Orycteropus afer afer | reverse complement strand
TTATGGAAGGGCAGTTAACTTCAGGAAGAGCAGATTAACTAGGATATGCAAAGGGGGCTCACACAAGGAACAAGAGAACTTGGTCAGGCATATCTCTTTAGAACCAAAAGATTATTATCTTGTTCCTGTTTTTGGGTAACCTTACCTTGTTTACACTTTGGGTGATAGAACCAATAAAAACTTTCCTGACTATTGTTATTGAAAAGTTATACCATTGAAAGAAACAATCATGGTGATAGAATAATTTCAACATATCTATGGAAAGATGGTGGAGCTCTGGTGGCATAGTGACTAAGGCATTTTACTGTAAACCAGAAGGCTGACAGTTCAAACCCACTAGCCACTCCTTGGAAGGAAGATTGGGCAATCTACTTCTGTAGAGATACCACCTTGAAAACCTAAGGAGGGGTTGCTATGAGTTGAAAATGACTCGATGGCAGTGAGTTTGGTTTTTGAATGGAAAGATGGAAGCTCTCACTGACTTTAAGATTGATAACTGACTTATAACTTGTAATATATACTGCTGATATTGTAATGTTCATTGGACTGGGTAGACACTTATTCTGATGACAAATCTATCCATTTCTCACCTTTATTTTCCTTTGCTGCATATGCCAAATAAAAATCTCTTCTCTTCACTATTATAACTGTGGTAATTTTTCCACTGGGACAGTTAGAACATGCTGAAATTATCCCAAAGATAATTTAGATCTAGATCTAAATAAAATAGCTGCTGAACTGTTAGAAAATTCCCAGGTTGTCAGTGAAAGATGTCTAGAGGTCATTCCAAAGGCCTTTCCCCTAATAATAGATTGGACAAAAATTCACTCTTGCATACAAAATAAAGGCAAGAGTATGTATGGTTATCTGAATATATTATTTAAAAGGTTTTCTGAATGTTCCAGATTTATCTATCATCATCTGGGGATACAGGAGCTCTTAATACAATATTCATATTTGGCCTAAAACCTGAACTTTCAGCCACGGTGAAAAAGCATTAACTAGATTTGAAAGCAGCTCCCATTCCCAAGCTGGCCAATTTAACTCAAACTTTCTCAGACCTTGGAGACTAAACAAACCTCCAAGACAAAAAAGCTAATGGCTTTACAATGACAACAATTGCAATCTCCTAACCAGTAAAATAAATTGAAGCCTTTTGGAGGCATTAAACCCGGTACTCACAATTATTGCAAGAAACCTAGGCATTGGAAAAAGGATTTCTATGTGTTAAAGAAATAGCTTAAGGCAGAGATCCTTCAATCAGATGTGGAATGAGGGAGCTTTGGTGACACAATGGGTTTTCCTATGCTGGCACTTAACCCACAAGGAGAAACTACCATGTATATTAATGGAGAACTTTGCAAATTTTTAATTGACACTGGTACCAAACTCTTTGCAATTAACTCCACATGTTTACAAAAGCCCTTGCCCCAGAGTACCAAAATTTCAAAAGCTTCAGAGGTTACACATGACCATATATAAGTTTGGCAGATGATATTTCTACATTCATATTTGTATGTGCTATAAGAATGTCCATGTAAGCTTCTGGTTAGCAGTCAAATGCCTTAGGCACTATACTACCAGAGCTCCCTTTAGAGAATAGAAATTAAACAACATAGGATTCAAAATGGAGCCTTGCCTGTGAGTAGCACATTTTTTTCCCCCTCTGGCATCTAAGGACTTTAAAAACTAGGTACAACAGTTTGAATTAGGAACTCTGGTGCTCTGAACAGCTCACTGAATCAGAGTGCACCAAACACAGAAGAGCAGAATTAGAGGAAAGGCACAGGGAGATTATTTAAGAAAGAGCTACTGCCAGAGGATGGACAGGCACCAGAGAGAGACCATTAGAAACCTTTCTGGGGCAGTCACTGTCTGCTGGAGGAGGGTGGCCGCCTGAGATCCCCAAGCCAAGAACGAAGTCACCTTATAACAGCTTACTAGCGACCACTACAATATTCTAGTGGGCAGTGGCAGAGACCTGTCTCTAGCAGCTGATTTTGTTGGTAATTTGGGTGGTCTGGGTGCAGACGGACACAGGCACCACTGCTGAGATTCAGGCGGAGATCTCACTGTTGTGCCAGAAAGGCTAGCTCCTTCCCCTCCCAGCGGATCATACAGCAGGCTTGGGTCAGACTGGGAGACACCATACATTTCCTTGCCATCGATATCGGGACTACAGGTCACTAGCAGGTACTCCCCCAACTCCAACACAGTTGAAATTGCGAGCATCTTTGGTGCCGCAGGTGGGCGGTATCACAGACAAACTCCAGAGCTGGCCATTAGCAGTCTGGTGGGATTGCATCAGCACAGAGGGCAGAGGGGGCATGGAGAGCAAAGAAACCACAGCTGAGCGCAGTCCCACAATTTTGCCTTGGAGCTGCACTTTGGTGCTGTGGGGCCATGGAGGTGGGGTCTTTGAGTGTGCCTGAAATTGGCGGAAATTTGTGACCTTCTAACAATAGGAATCTCTCCTGAGGTTGAGCCACGGTCTTGCAAAAATATATGTCATCAATAATAGCCTGCTCAAAGCCCTAGAAACCATCCCTAGCAACACGATGCTTTCCTTCTTCTGCTCCCACATTCTCTGCCAATAATTTCACTCATTCAGTAGAAGAAACCGTATTCAGCCAATTACCATAAAATCTCCTGCTTCAAACTCTAAATCCTCTTTACGAAAAACAGAAACACATATCCACACTACACACAGTGATTCCATCATCACAAAGAAAACAGCAGAGGGACCCAACACACCTGAATCAATAATAAAATAAAACACACCAGCTTCACCTTTTCAAAATATTAAACCATAAAACCAAGACAAAACAATTCAACACGTAACCAGCAGCTAGAGACAACCTAAAGAGACAGCACTCCACCAGAATCCAAGGGCTTAAGAAGAGGTTCTGCTTTCCAGTAACCCCAAGAACTCTCTAGACCTGCACTACATGACTGAAAAGGTCCTAGGATACACCCTTTTTTTTTTCCTCTTGGGGTTAACCCCGTTACTTGTTGGGGTTTTTTTTGTTTTGTTTTTGCTTTTTTTTTTTCTTTTCTGTTTGTTAGTTTGTTTTCTTTCTTCATTATCCTCCTTCTCTACTTTTTTTCTCTTAGTGACCTATTCCCAGATATTACATATTTACCTGTTTTCTTCTTCTTTTCTCCACTTTTTCTTTTTTTTGGGTTACAGTTCCTGTGTAATTTCAGGGTGTATTTTTTGTCCGTGTGCTTTTAGTTTTTTCAATGGCTATTCAGTTGTAATTTTTGCCTAATTGAGTGGGAGACAACAACAGACCCCTTAAGATACAAGTACACCCAGGCCCCTTGAAACTTCATTTACTGAGTAAGAGCCAGCACCTCCTTCTCCACCAATG
>NW_006922916.1:35599-36270 GCF_000298275.1 Orycteropus afer afer | reverse complement strand
TAAATCATAGGGTAACCTCAAAGAAAAAGGATAAACCTTCATATTACAATGAAAATGAGGACAAGCACAAATACACAGCAAATACTAAAATAACAGCAACAAAGGAAATGATAACATGACTCATAAACATAATGAGCTCAGCACAGAAAAAAATATGGAACAAAGAAACCAGGGACACCATGAAAAAACATACCAAAATGACAGCAACTAATTCATACTTGTCAATAATTACACTGAATGTTAATGGCTTAAATGCACCACTCAAGAGACAGAGAGTTGAGGTTGGATAAGGAAACAAAACCCATCAATATACTGCCTTCAAAAGACACACCTTAGAGATAAAGACAAAAATAGACTAAAAATCAAAGGTTGCAAAAAGATATATCAAGCAAATGGCAACTCTAAGAGAGCAGCAGTGACAATATTAATTTCTGATCAAATTGACTTTAAGACAAAAACCACCATACGAGACAAGGAAGGCATTATATAATGATTAAAGGATCAATTGATCATAAATATACAACCATAATAAATATCTATGGACCCAATGAAAGGGCCCCAAAATACATAAATCAGACTTTAAAAGAGATGAAAAGCCAAATAGATGACTTTCATAATGGGAGTTTTTAACCACTTTCTTTGAAAGGTAGAATAAGTGGAAAGAAACTCAA
>NW_006922916.1:11172-13416 GCF_000298275.1 Orycteropus afer afer | reverse complement strand
GAACCTTAGGCTTTCTTCATTTTGTTTTGATTTTCTTTTTTCTGATTGTTCCCTTTCCAAAGAAATATTCAGGTATTTGTCTTCAATCTCATTAATTCTATCTTCCATCACATCAATTCTACTCTTTTGCTCTTCCAATGTGTTATCTATTTCTGACAATTTAGTGTTAATCTTCTGGATTTCTGTCTATAGTTTTAGAATCATTTCTAATTTTTCATTTATTTTGTCATTTTCTTCTTGCATTTTCTTCAAAATTCTTCTAGGTTTTTTCTGTGTTTTCTTTGGTCTGTGTCTCAATCCTTTGAAGACACCTAAATATAATTCTTTTTATTCCTTATCAGAGAGTTCCAATGCTGCTTCTTCCTCAAGGATGTGTTCTGTATCCTGCTGCCTTGTTTCTACCATTTTATCCTGCTTCTGTTATGGTCTGTTGTCTCCGAGGCATCATGGTATTGTGTTACGTTCTCTGTTAATTGCTTGTAAAGAGCAGCCAAGGGTCATTCAGGCTCTTCCTGGTGGTTTTTTATCATTGGCCCATTGGTGGAGAAGGAGGTGTTGGCTCTTGCTCAGTAAGTGAAGTTGCAGGAAGTGTGGGTGTATTTGTATCTTATGGGGACTGATGCTGTCTCCCACTCAATTAGAGAAAAATTACAATTGAATAACTATCAAAAAACTAAAAGCACATAGACAAAAAATACACCCTGAAATCACACAGGAACAGTAACCCAGAAAAAGAAAAAGGGGAGAAAATAAGAAGAAAACAGGAAAACATGCAATATCTGGGGATAGGGTACCTAGGGAAAAAAAGTAGAGAAGGAGAATAATGAAGAAAAAAAATGGGAAAAATGCAAGAAGAGAAAAAAAAAAAAAAAGAATGGGGTTAACCATGAGGAAAAAAGGGGAAAAAACAAAGATAAAAACAAATTATTTTTTAATCAGGAACTGGAAAAAGAAAAAAATAAAAAAGAAGAAGGTGTAAACTAGGACCTTTTCAGTCGTGCAGGTCCGAAGAGTTCTTGAGGTTGCTGGAAAGCAGAACCTCTTCTTAAGCCCCTGGAATCTGGTAGAGCACTGAGTCTTTAGGTTGTCTCTATCTGCTGGTTACGTGTTAATTTGTTTTGTCTTGGTTTTATGGTTTAATATTTTGAAAGGGTGAAGCTGGTGTATTTTATCTTATTATTGATTCAGGTATGTTGGGTCGCTCTGCTGTTTTCTTTGTGATCATGGAATCACTGTTTGGAATGTCGATATGTGTTTCTGTTTTTCATAAATCGGGTTTAGAGTTCAAAGCGGGAGGTTTTATGGTAATTGGCTGAATATGGTTTCTTCTACTGAAAGAGTGAAGTTATTGGCAGAGAAAGGTGAGAGCAAAAGAAGGAAAGCTTGGTGTTGCTAGGGTCTGTTTCTAGGGCTTTGCACAGGGTATTATTGATGACATAGTTATTTACAAGACCTCGGCTCAATCTCAGGAAAGATTCCTCTTTTGGGGGATTCATAACTTTCCGCCAGGTTCAGGCACACTCAAAGACCCTGCTTCCAAGGCCTGTCAGGGCCAATGAGCTGATCCAAGGCTAAATAGCCTATCCAAGGTAAATTCCCGGGACCACACTTAACCGTGGCTTCCTCTCTCTCCCCCTGCCCCTTCCACCCATCGCTCTGGTGCAATTCCGCCTGACTGCTAATGGTTCTGGAGTTTGTCTGTGATACCACCCACTTGCGTCACCAAAGATTCACGCAATTTCAGCTGTGTTGGAGTTGGGGGAATACCTGCTAGTAAACTATGTTCCCGATATCTGTGTCCAGATAAACATGATGTCTCCCAGGCTGACCCAAACCCAACTGGTGACCCGCTGAGAGGGGAGGGAGCTCGCCCTCTTGGCACAACAGTGAATTCTCTGCTTGAGTTTCAGCAGTAGTGCGTGTGCCTGCCTGCACGCAGGAAACCCAAATTACTGAGAAAATCAGTTGCTGGAGGCAGGTCCCTGGGGCTTGCCTCTGGTTTGTTGGAGTGGTCACTGGTCTGTTGATATAGGGTGTTTTCTTTCTTGGCTCATGGGGATCTCAGGTGGCCACCTTTGCCCGCCAGTCAGTGACTGATCCAGGGAAATTTCCAATGGCCTTTCGGCTGCCCATCTGTCCTCTCCAGGTAGCTCTTTCTTACATAATCTTCCTGTGTCTTTCTCTAATTCTGCTCTTCTGTGTTTGGTGCACTCTGATTCAGTGAGCTGTTCAGAGCACCAAAAT
>NW_006922916.1:6922-10238 GCF_000298275.1 Orycteropus afer afer | reverse complement strand
TATTTAAGAACTATTAACTATATTGCTATGTCTAAATTTCTATTAATCCCAAATCCTCACTTATTGCTTTATAATGTTCCCCTGGATGCTGTGCATTTTACTGGAATTTTTCTTTGTAGCACCTTTTTCAGTTTCCTGTCTGTCTTTGCTCTGTAGTGCTGATATAACAAATATACCACAAATGAATGGCTTTAACAAACACAAATTTATTCTCCTACAGTTTAGGAGGATAGAAGTCCAAATTCAGAGTGCTGGCTCCAGGGATTAGGTGAAGGACCCTCAACTTTGGGCTTTGGCTCTGCCTCTTGTTCCAGGCCCACTGGAGGTAGAGGCATATCTGAACTCATATAGCTGCTGGATGCTAAGGCTGAGGTATCCAACTTTGGCAGGTAAAATGTCACAATTCCAAGGTTGGTAGATATCATGGAAGGACACTGTTTAATGCCCAGGAACTACAGATGAAGACTTTGCCAAATGCAGCTTCCAAATGTGCCAAAAAGCTAGAGACCTTTCTCAAAGCATCTCTACACATACTAGGAGCAGGCCACACCCTGAAGTCAAATCCCCTTTCACTGATTACTGTCTCACAGCAGATTCTACCGTGGATATGATTACAGTCTCATCATGGAGAATAACTACATCCAGTTGCCAAGCCACTCAGAACCACTGCCTAGCCAAGTTGACACACAACCTTAACTACCACTCTGTCTATCCTGAGAGCACATATTTGTTTATCTTCAGCAGGGAAAAATTTACAATTTATCTGGACTATAACGCCTCAAGTTTTACAGAAGCTCCCAGGTATTTCTCTAAAATTATCCATGCTAATTTACAGCCCTTGCAATTTAAAAATGAATCTAAAGTACTGTAATGTGTCAGTGACTTACATATACTCAAATTCCCAGCAAGTCTGCATTGATGACAGCATAATCTTATTAAAACTTGTAGCTGCTATAGGGCATGAGGTTTCAAGAGAAAAACTACAGTTAGCCCAGCCTTCTGTTAAGTATTTAGGTAATCTGATTTCTGGAGAAGGCATTTCTACTGATTGTAAGTGGGAAGAAGTTATTTTTGTGTTTCTTATCCCCAAAACTAAGTAACATCACTTGGGTTTGTGGGGCTTTGTGGCTACTGCAGAAATTGGATTCCTAATTTTCCTTGTTAGCCAACCCCCATATAAATATGTAAAAGCTTCTGATTCAGATTCTTTACAAATTGTATCAGAGGATCAGGAACTTTTAATCAAATTAAAAGAAGCCCTAACAAGCATGCCTGCATTAGACTTTCCTAACTATCACCTAGATTTTTCCCTATTTGTACATGAAGCCTCTGGAAATGTTTTAGGTATTTTAACCCAGAAGGATGGAGAATATCAGAGGCCAGTAGGTTACTATAGATTGCAGATTGATCCTATAGCTAAGAGGTCTCCTCCCTGCCTCTGGGCTCACTTCCTATGAAGTACTTCTAGTTCCATCTAATATACACTGCATTCTGTGGCTTCTTTAAATTCCAACACTCCCTTTTTAGAAATTTAATGAGTATTACCCAACACATGATTTCTTAAATTTAACTGAACAGCTTTTAACTCCCTGAAAAGAATTAAGAGATACTCCTTTGGTTACTTCTGGTTTGATTGTATTTACTGATGACTTCTATTTGAAACCTGATGCTGCTAACTCTTACTATGAGGCTAGGTGTGCCATCATAACCTCTACTAAGTTTCTGGAAAATCAAGCCCTTTCCAAAGCTATTTTGGTCCAACAAGCTGAATTAATTGCTCTTTTATTATTCCCCCTGCATTGAAATACCTAATAGTTCAGCCTGTCCATTCATCTATCCACCTGTTTATCCATGTTGCCCTCACTGACAACACAGTACTGTACATGCAAAAGAGTTCATCTTTGTTATCTGTACCTCCCATGCACCTTTCTATGTCTGCCTCTTTCTCAATGCCACCTTGTTGATCACTCATATTTGGTACATTGCCCTTCTCTTCACCCAAATCAATACTTGTCTCTACCTATCCAACAGTGTTTGCTCCCCTCCCCTCCCACCCCTGGTAACCAAAAAGAAAATTTCTTTCCACGCATAAACCTTTCCTTGGTCTCTGATCACTGCTGTGTCCCAAAGAATTTGGTATGTTGTGTTTTCATTCTCATTTGATTCAAAGAAATTTTGAATTTCATTTTCTCTTAACCAGTCTTTTGTAAGGAGGGTGTTGTTCAGTTTCCATGCGTTTGCTCTTTTTCCATTGATCTTCCTATTGTTGATTTCTAATTTGATAGCATTGTGATCTGAGAAGATGCTTTGCAGTATTTCAATGTTTATATATTATTAAGGCTTGCGTAATGACTTACCATAGGGTCTATCATGGAGAATGTTCCATGTGCACTGGAAAAGGATATATATTGTGCTTGTGCTGTTGTTGGGTGAAGTGCTCTGTAGATGTCTGTAAGGTCAAGTTGGTGGATAGTATTGTTTAGCTCTACTGTGTATTTGTTGAGTTTCTTTCCAGTTGTTCTAACTTTGATTGAAAGTGGTGTATTATAATCTCCCACTATGACTGTGGAGTCATCTATTTACCTTTTCAACTCTTTTAAAGTATGATTTATATATTCTGGGGGCTCTTTCATTGGGACCATACATATTTATTACAGTTATATCTTCTCATTCAATTGATCCTTGATTCATTATATAATGTCCTTCTTAGTCTCTTGGTGGTTTTTATCTTAAAATCAATTTAGTCAGAAATTAATATTGCCCCTTCTGCTCTTTTTTGATTGCAATTTGCTTGCTATATCTTTTTCCAACTTTTGATTTTTAGTCTATTTTTGTCTTTCTCTCTAAAATGTGTCTGTTTTAGAAAGCATATTGATGGGTTTTGTTTTCTTATCACTCTGCAACTGTCCATCTCTTGAGTGGTACATTTCATCCATTGACATTCAGTGTAATTATCACCAAGTATGAATCTGTTGCTATCATATTGTTATGTGGTTTTTCATGGTACTCCTGGTTTCTTTGTTCTATATAATTTTCTATGCTGAGCTCATTATGTTTATGAATCATGTTATCATTTCCTTTGTTGGTATTGTTTTAGTATTTGCTAAATATTCGTGCCTGTCCTCTTTTTATTGTGATGTGAAAGTTTATCATTTTTCTTTGAGGTTACCCTGTTATTTATGATTTTCTCCCCAAGTTTAGGACAGTCCATTTTATCCTGCAACTCTCTTGACTTCCTCACCATTTAGAAGTTCTGTAACTACACTATTTCCCCCCTTTTTTTGGTTTGTAGTCATCCTCCTTTGTCAATTGATGT
>NW_006922916.1:5479-6717 GCF_000298275.1 Orycteropus afer afer | reverse complement strand
TGTCCTTTGTAAAGTAACTTTTTGTTTGTGCCATGCTGCTTTCAGGATTCTTTCTTTGTCTTTGGTTTTGATGAGTTTGATGATGCTATGCCTTGGTGATTTTCTTTTGGGTTCTATCCTGTTTGGGGTTCTTTGGCCTTCCTGAATGGATATATTCTCACCTTTCATCATATCAGGGAAGTTCTCTTCCAACAAATGTTGGACAATTTTCTCAGTGGTTTTCTTTTTCTCTTCCTGTTCTGTAATTCTGATTACATGTAGGTTATTCCTTTTGATGGTATCCCACATGAACCTTAGGCTTCCTTCATTTTGTTTTGATCTTATTTTCTGATTGATCCCTTTCCAAAGAAGTGTTCAGGTATTTGTCTTCAATCTCATTAATTCTGTCTTCCGTTGACTCAATTCTACTCCTTTGACCTTCAATGTGTTATCTGTTTCTAACAATTTAGTATTAATCTTCTGGATTTCTATCTGTAGATTTAGAATAATTTCTAATTTTTCATTTATTCTGTCATCTTGTTCTTGCATTGTCTTTCGAAATGGTTCTTGGTTTCTGTCTGTGTTTTCCTTAATCTTGTCAGTGTTTTCCTCAATCTGTCTTTCAATCCTTTGAAGACACCTAAATATAATCTTTTGAATTCCTTATCAGGGAATTCCAATGCTGCTTCTTCCTCAGGGATGTGTTCTGGGTCTGTATCCTGCTCCCTTGTTTCTACTACTTTTTCTTGCTTCTTTATGTGGACTGTGATGGTCTGTTGTCTCCAAGACATTGTGAAGTTGTTGTATTTAGTTCTCTGTTAACTGTTTGTGAAGAGAAGGTAAGGGTGAGTCAGGCTCTTCTTGGTTGTCATTTATCATTGGCCAGTTGATAGAGAAGGAAGTTGTAGCAGCGCTCACTCAGTAAGTGAAGCTGCAGGAGGTGGGGGTGTAGTAGTGTCATATGGGCACTGTTGCTGTCTCCCACTCAGACAAAAACAAGAATGAAATACCCTTCAAAAAATTAAAAGCAAGTGAACAAAAAACACACCATGTAAACACACAGCAACAATACCCCCCTACAAAAAAGAAAAAAGAAAGGCAAACCCCACAATACCTGAGGAAAGGGTAATAAGAGAAAAATGGTAGAGTAGGAGAATAATGAAGAAAAAAAAAATGTTAAAAATGCAAAAAGAGCAACGAGGAATGGGGTTAATCACAAGAAACAAACAAACAAACAAACAAACAAACAAAAAAAATGG
>NW_006922916.1:2726-3658 GCF_000298275.1 Orycteropus afer afer | reverse complement strand
TGCTTGTAAACTTTCAAAATGTTGTGCCCTCTGAACAGGCAAAAGTCCACAGCTCAGACGACCTTCCTCTTTGCTCCTTCCCATTTTAATCACCAGCTCCCCGTGCAGTCCTCCATGCAGCCCCTGGCTAGCATAGCCGAATTTTAGGTTAATTCTTAGGTCCTAACAACCACTTGGCAATATCCAAGCTGTCTGTGTCATCAAGATCGCTGCCAGACACAGCTTTGTATGTCTCTTTTTTGGTGTTTTCATTTCAAGTTCTTCTACTAGTTGCAGTTTAGTCCACTTCTATATCTTTCCCTTCAAAGCTCAGGGCTCCAGGATTAACTTGTGGATCTGTGTTAATTGGTTCCCCTTTTCTTTGTTGAAGAGGGTCTGTGCAGTCTGTCTGCTTTTTCTGCCATCTTACCAGAACTCTCTCTGAATTAATTACTCTTACCAGAGCCTGCAATGTTGCTAAAAGAAGTTCTGTGAATGTGTACATGGATCCTAAATATGCCTTTGGGGTGATTCATTATTTTGGCACGTTATGGAAACAGAGAGGATTTCCAATGTCTTCTGGAACTGCTATAAAGAATAGGGCTATAGTAGTAGACAGGTTAAATGCTTTACTACTCCCTTCTCAGATTACTGTAATAAAAATACAGGCTAATCAACCTAAAGAACTCCCTCAGACTGCAGATATTAGAGGAAATATCCTTGCTGATAAAGCAGCCAAACAAGCCACCTCTCAAGTTATTTTTGCCCTAATGAAAACAGGAAAAGTATATTACCCTAATTAGTTAATCAACAATTCCAACGTTGGAGGTCTGGCAAGATGGCGGACTAGGCGAAGGACTGCACAGACCCTCTTCACCAAAGAAAAGGGAAACCAATTAACACAGACACAGAAAATAATCTTGGACCCCTGAGCCTTGAAGGGAAGGATACAG
>NW_006922916.1:1937-2626 GCF_000298275.1 Orycteropus afer afer | reverse complement strand
GAAGTGGGAGGAGAGCTGTTGCATTGTGGTAAACTGTGGTCAATGACATGAGACAAAGTATATGTGAACTGCTGTGTGGAAAGTGAATTTGCTCTATAAATCTTCACCCAAATCACAATGAAAAAAAAGGTGAAAAAGAAATTCCAATTTTAGTGAGTTAACATTAGAAAAATGAATAAAACCCAACAATTGGCTAAAATTGAGGAAATTGAAATGTGAAAGAGAGCAGATTGTTCTCAGTATTCTATAACCAAATTATGGTTAGGGCCTAATCAGAAGCTTGTCATACCTAAATCATTTCATGTCAGTACGTTAAAACTCTTCATGAAAGATCCCATTTAGGATGATAAAATTATTGAAATTTTAAACAAATATTGGTAGACACAGTTTTTTGAATGTGCCAAGCATGTTGCTTCTCACTGCTCTATCTCCTCCCCGGGCAAACCTTTTACAGCTTCACCTGCAAAATACCTATTACCTTCAAGACCTATGCTTAAATAGCAGTTAGGGGGCATAGTGCCTAAGGCATTTGACTGCTAACCAGAAGGCTGGTGGTTCAAATCAACCAGCCACTCCTCAGAAGGAAGATTGGGCAATCTCCTTCTGTAATGACACCACCTGAGAAACCCAATGAGAAGTTGCTATGAGTCAGATCCGACTTGATAGCAGTGAGGTTTTTTTTTTTTTTT
>NW_006922916.1:0-977 GCF_000298275.1 Orycteropus afer afer | reverse complement strand
TGGTCCTTCTCATGCCCTCTTATGCTACCAAAGTACAGGGGGTTAAAGCGTGGATCCACCTACCTTAACTGAGGAAAGCTAAATCACCTTCCTGGACTTTTCAACCTACTGAAGGACTTACGGTAAAATTGACATATCCTTGTGGCTACAACTAGAAGTAAACAACATCTGAGACATATGGTTGACCCAAAAGCCTGAACCAGGCCTGAAAATGCACCTCTTTTTCTTTCTTTTTACCTTTTCCATAGTCATACCTCTACTAATGTTTCCTGAATTGGGCTGATACTTATGTTATTCATTTTAAAAGATTTAATTGTTGGATATGTGTTGCCCTCCCAACCTCAAGTCAGTCTCACCTTCACTGGTATGTCTCTCCACTGTAGGGATCTGTTTGAGTTGCTTTTGGCCTATGGATAGAAGAACAAGGAGAAATAATTATTACAGGAATTCACTATACCTAGATTTTCCATTGCTTTATGTCCTTTTCTGGATCCAAATGAAATCCAGGCTGTAACTTAACTGTTAGTCTTAACACAATCTTTATTTTACTAAATAAAATCACCCAAGAAGGGTTAACTAAAGAATCTTCCAAATGTGCAAACAGTACTCTGGATTATAGGTCCATATCAACAACTGTGGGGTGGATTAATCTGGCTAACTTCCCAAGCAGGGAGACTAAGTCAAGTTGTTCCACTGTTCTGGGAACAGTCTAACCACACCCAGCCTGGTAAATAACCCAGCCTTCACCAGGATGGCTTCCAATATCTGAAAGTGGACTAGTTACAACCTTACAAGCTACTGATTGGTTCACTCAGGTATCTGTTGTTGTTGTTGTTAAGTGCTGTCGAGTTGTTTCCGACTCATAGCAACCCCATGCACAGCAGAACAAAACACTGCCCCATCCCGTGCCAGCCCCACAATCCCTGCTATACTTGAGCCCATCATCGCAGCCACTGTATCAATCCATCTCTTTGAAG
>NW_006922915.1:149275-149819 GCF_000298275.1 Orycteropus afer afer | reverse complement strand
ATAGCATTATGATCTGAGAAGATGCTTTGCAGTATTTCAATGTTTTTAAATTTATTAAGGCTTGCTTAATGGCCTAACATATGGTCTATCATGGAAAAATTTCCATGTGCACTGGTGAAGAATGTATATTGTGTTGCTGTTGGGTGAAGTGCTCTGTAGATGTCTTTAAGGCCCAATTGGTGGAGTGTTTTATTTAGCTGTTCTGCATCTTTACTGAGATTCTTTCCAGTTGTTCTATCATTCAAAGAAAGTGTTGTATTAAAATCTCCCACTATGAGAGTGGAGTCATCTGTTTTGCTTTTTAACTCTTTTAAAGTCTGCATTATGTATTTTGGGGCCCTTTCATTGGGTCCATAGGTATTTATTATGGTTATATCTTCATAATCAATTGATCCTTTAATCATTATATAATTATAATTGTATAATTCCTTGTCTCGTATGGTGGTTTTTGTCCTATAGTCAATTTGATCAGAAATTAATATTGCCACTCCTGCTCTCTTACAGTTGGCATTTGCTTTATATATCTTTTTCCAACCTTTGATTT
>NW_006922915.1:146890-147394 GCF_000298275.1 Orycteropus afer afer | reverse complement strand
AAGTCTCCCAGTCTGACCCCAGTCTACTCTGTGACCCGCTGGGAGGAGAGGGAGCTACACTTCCTGTCGTAATAGTAAGTTTTCCTCCAAATCTCAGCGGAGGTGTCCGTGCCTGAAGCCAGCCCCCAGGAGACCCAAATTACCTCCAAAAAAAATCTAGATGAGCTGCGAAAGGCAGGTCTCTGCTGTCCACCAGAATATTAGAGTGGTCACTGGTAAACTGTTATAAGTTGTCCTCCCTTTTGGCTTGGGGATCCCAGGTGGGTGCCCTAGCCTGGTGCACAGTGGCTGCTCCAGAAGAGTTTTCAATGCCTCTCTCAGATGCCAATCAGTTCATCCTCCTCCAGTAGCTCTTTCCCAAATAATCTCTCTGTGCCTTTCCTCTAATTCTGCTCTTGCATGTTTGACGTAATCTGAATCTGTGAGCTGTTCAGAGCAGTGAAATTCCTAATTTAAACTGTTGTGGCTAGTTATTCAAGACCTTAGATACCAGAGGGATAAAGC
>NW_006922915.1:144356-145245 GCF_000298275.1 Orycteropus afer afer | reverse complement strand
ACTCTTTACTTTTCCTTTTTAATGGCGTCTTTGCCTGTTTTAGTACCTGGATTGTGTTTACTTGATAAAATAAACTTGGGAAAAGTACATACTTTTCTATGTTTCAAAATACTTTGAGATGGATTGGTGTCAACTCATTTCTGAATGTTTGCTAGAATGCTCTAATCAAACCAACTGGGCCAGAATATTTTTTGTTGGTAGTTTTTTTTTTTTTTAATGACTTGTTCAATATTTTTTCTTTTGGTATAGGTCTGTTCAAGTTTTCTACTTCAGTCTATTAAGCAAGTAGTGTGTGTTAAGGTTAAGTAAGTAGCGTTTCTCTAGAAATCTCCATTTCTTCTAGGTTTTCGTATATTTTGGAAAATGTTCTTAAGAGTATCCTGATATTATCCTTTTAATTTTGATTGGTTCTGTTGTGACATCATGAAATTCATCTTATTCATGCTATTTGCATCTTCTTCTTATCCTTTGTTAAATTTGCCAGTGGTTTGTCAATTTACACACACACGTCACACACACATATAATTTGAGAGCCCTTCAATGTTATATCCATGTTACTTTTTATATAGAAATATTACTCAGATAATCTAAATCTGGTTGTAGTTTCTCAACATAGTGCTTCCTGTTAGAGCATTTTGTTTAAATGCCTGCTCCAGGGAGAGATTAAGATGACATTATCCTAAAGGTATTATAGAGAGCTTGTGTAGTTTGGACCAGAAGGCCAGATCTCAGCCACTCTGTGTCCTTTATAATCATGCCAGTTCTTATTTTAAACAATGTGATCCTTGGAAAAGAGAAATGTCTTAATCTTTCTTAGGCTTACTATGAGGTAACATCCTGTGTCATATATTAATGCTAATATTATTGATCTAATGTACATTTTTTTTTT
>NW_006922915.1:140731-141979 GCF_000298275.1 Orycteropus afer afer | reverse complement strand
GGAAGGAAGATGGGGCAATCTACTTCCGTAGTGATACTGCCTTGGAAACCCAAGGAGGGGTCGCTATGAGTTGGGGCCAACTTGACGGCACATAACAACAACAACAAATGTAATATATATCACTCTGAAGAGGAACAAACCTCAGTTTCCATAACATAAGCTGAATGAGTTTATTTAAAAAAAAAAAAGAAAAAAGCCTTAAAATTTCCAATGCCAATATATTAGCTCATTTCCTAGACTTCATTACATATTGACAGCACAGACCAATGGCACCAATGGCAGAACTAAAAGTTTGGGATACAATTGTAATTAGTTTGTAATATTCTAAATAAAGAAATATTAAACACAATCCTCAAATATGTGTAAAAAATGTATCTTCAATAATAAGAAAATATGCATATGTTGTTCTCACTGTGTATACCTAAATAATCCAGTATATAGTCTGGGAACTATTTACCTCATATTCTGGAAAGGAGAAGCTGTAGTTAAAACAGTGTAAATAAACAATATCACACAACTATAGTTTACCAGAGTGAGAGGAAGATTTCTAGTATGAATATTTTATACTAAAACTCAGTTCTAACACAAACACAAACAAAAAATAATCCCCTTGTACTGTGATTACTTTATATGTTTGTGCCTCTTTTTGTTTCAACCTATGACAAAAGGAAAATAATGTCTAATTATATGCATTCCTATGAAGAGTAACAGAAAATCAAAAGTCTAATATGTGGTAGACGATACAAGAATATTTGTGATATTTGATTGAGTTATTATTGCAGTATGAAAATATATAATAAAATACATACATTATTTACACCATATTGAACATAATAGACACACTTAACAATTAAGAAAACATTTTTATACTTCAAAATATCTAAGCATCATGCTCATGAACACTTGTTATTGTATTCTACATTCCTGAAAATAAAAATGTTACCTAATGAATCAAAATGTATAATATTTCTTTGTCATTCAAATGGCAGAAGTTCAAACATATGAGAACTCTACTTGAAACCCTGTAATTAGGATGACTAACAGGCAGATTTTTGAAGTCTAAGATCCAAGACCCAAACCTCTGTGATTTATAAAGGACTGGAGGGCACAATGAAATAAAAATACTTTTAAAAGGAAAACTACCTTTCAAAATAATACTAAAAATGTGATTTCTGAACACTGAATACCCCATATTGATGTACAAAGAGTAAATGATACAGTATAGCAGTTCAGCAAAAAAAAAAAAAA
>NW_006922915.1:138239-139610 GCF_000298275.1 Orycteropus afer afer | reverse complement strand
AAAAAAAAAAAAAAACAGACAAAATTGTTGGAGATTTACTGGGAAAAAAACTTCCCTAATGCAATGAAAGATTAGAGATATCCATCCAAATGAATACCAAGTAGAATAGACCTCAAAAGAAAATCAAGACATATTATAATCAAAGTTTCAAAGACAAAAGAGTAAGAAAGAATTCTGAAAGCAGCTTGGGTAAAACAAAATGTTACCTACAATGGAGAATCAATAAGAATAATTTATGATTTCTAGGCAGAAACTATGCAGGCAAGAAGGCAATACAATTATATATAAAACCCTGAAAGGGAAAAAAAAAAAGTTTATATATATATATATCAACCAAGAATTATATATCCAGCAAAATTGTCCTTCAAATATAGTGTTGAAATTAGGATTAGGATCTTTCCAGATAAACAGCATTTCAAGTAACTTGTAAAACCAAAATGATCTTACAAGAAATACTAAAGGCTATCTCTTGAACCGAGAACCACCAATGTGAGAGAAATGCCAAAGATTAAAACAAATTACAGCATCACACAGAAACCAACCCAGCTAATGAATTTAAAAGCAAACAAACAAAGGAAACCCAGCAAGACTGAAAATAGTGAACTGGAGATGTCAACCTGTGTCTTAGTTACCTAGTGCACTGTAACTGGAATACTGAGAGTGGGTGGCTTTAACAAATACATTTATTCTCTCACAGTTTAGAAGACTAGACATCTGAGTTCAGAGCACTAGCTTTGAGGGAAGGCTTTCTATTTGTGTCTCTTGGTGCTAGGTGGATTCCAGTGCATCGGCATTGGGTCCAAAGCACAAACTCTATTCCCAGCTCTTCTTTCCTGGTGGTAGTAGGTTCACCTCTGCTAACTTCTTTCCCCTTTTCTGCCTTATAAGATAAAAAGTGTGGCAGACCATATCCTAGGGAAACTCCCCTTACATTGGATCAGAGATGTGATGAGATTAAAGATTTTGAACCCTACCCCACCCTCTTACAAATGATTAGCTTATCACATCAAATCACATCATGGGGGATCATTACATAACTGGCAGTCACATCATCACATAACTCATAAACCACTGAGAATCTTGGCTTAGAACAGTTGATACATTTTTTTGGGGAAATACAATTCAATACATAAAAATCTGTGAATAACAACAACTTCACAAAAAAGAAGGAATCAATGTTGTAGCTATAGAACTTCCATATGGATAGGAAGTTAAGGCAATATCAAGATGGAAGAGACTGTTTTAAATTTGGTTGATTGGTTGATATGTGCCATTGAGTTGGACCCGACTCATAGCGACCCTTCCTTGGGTTTCTGAGGCAGTATCACTATGGAAGTAGATTGCCCCATCTTCCTTCCAAGGAGTGGCTGG
>NW_006922915.1:137226-138139 GCF_000298275.1 Orycteropus afer afer | reverse complement strand
TTATTATACCCATAAAAATTGCAAACAGTATTAGTGTAATTTACCATGATTTGGTCTGGATTTTATTATGTAGAAACACAAAATATTTCTTACTAGCTCAGCAAGAGTTTTCTGATGTATGTATTTATTAAGGTACCTATGGTGAACAGTGGTTAAAGCATTGGACTGCAAACCAAAAAGTTGTGATTCAAACCCACCAGCTTCTTCTCAGGTTAAAGACAAGGCAGACAGCTTCCATAAATATTTACAGCCTTGGTAACTCTATGGGTCAACTCTGTCCTATAGTCTCTATGAGTTGGAATCAACTCAATGCCAATGTGTTTGGGTATTTACTAAAAATCTTCTGATGTTCAATCAGGGAATAAAATATAAAGACATACCTTGGACATATTTTGAGTTCACTTGTAGACAACTGCAATAAATTAAATATGACAATAAAGCTGGTCACACATGTTTTTGTCTTCCCATTGCATATAAAAATTATGTGTAGACTATACTGAGTAGTCTATTAAATGTTCAATAACATTATGAAACATTTGAAATATTGTGAGAATTACCAGAATGTGACAGTGGCATGAAGAGAGAACATACTGTTGGAAAAATGGTGCTGATAGACTTGCTCAAAGCAAAGCTGCTGCAAACCTTCAATTTGTAAAAAACTCAATTTACAATGTGCAATAAGTTGAAGAACAATAAAATGTAGCATGCCTATGTATAAGATTCTTTGTCCTAACATCTCCCATTTAGGCCAATCCTAGATTTTTTTTCTCCATTCTTGTTGCTGAAATAGGTGTAATATAAATTAATTGACTAGTTCATAAAGAAAAAAGATGAGAACATTAAATATTTTTAAAAAATAATAAATGTCTTAGGAACTTTGAGACTGACTCTTTAGTAGTTGGCTGATTGTGTT
>NW_006922915.1:135737-137126 GCF_000298275.1 Orycteropus afer afer | reverse complement strand
TTGAACCACCAGCCTTCTGGTTAGCAGTCAGGTGCCTTAGGCACTATGCTACCAGAGCTCCCATTTTAAATTTAGGAAGATAAAAATAATTTTCAAGATGACCACAAAGAAAATTAATACACCTTCTCACCAAAAGAAAAAAGAAGGAAATTTGTCTAGACTCTGTAACTGCAAAATCAACAACAAAGAAGGAAATGAAAAGAAAATCCATAAACAAAAATTATTCAGCACAGAAAGAATACAGAACAAAGATATCATCAACACCATATACACACACACAAACCAACAAAATAAAAGCAGTGAATTCATAACTATTGATAACTACACTGAATGGATCAAATACAACAGTCAAAAGAAAGGGAGTGGCAGAATAGATAGTACAGTGAACCTATCAGTATGCTGCTTAAAAGAGACACACCTTAATCAGAAAGATAAAAATCAAAGCATGGAAAAAATAGATATATTAAGACAAAAATAAGCAGGATTGGAAATACTAATCTTTGCTAAAATAGACTTTAAGGCAAAAAAACACCATAAGAGACAATACGGGCATTATATAAAGATTGTTGTTGTTGTTGTTATGTGCTGTCGAGTTGGCCCCGACTCATAGCGACCCCTCCTTGGGTTTCTGAGGCAGTGTCACTACAGAAGTAGGATTGCGCAACCTGCCTTCCGAGGAGTGGCTGGTGGGTTTGAACCGCCACCCGTCTGGTTAGCAGGCAAGTGTCTTAGCCACTATGCTACCAGAGCTCCCTATATAAAGATTACAGGGTCAATATAACAACAGGACATAACTGTAGTCAATGTCTATAAACGTAATGAAAAAGCCCCAAATTATATAAAACCAAACTTTAACACAATTGAGAAGAGAAATAAATAATTCCACAATAATAGAAGACTTTAACACATCACTTTCAATGAAGGACAAAACAACTAGAAAGAAACTGAACAAAGATACAGAAAGTCTGAACAACAAATCAACTGATTTAATCTCATAGACATATACAAAAAAAAATTCCATCAAACAACTGCACAGTAGACATTGTTCTCCAGTTCACATGAATCATTGTCCAGAACAGACTATATTTTAGGCCACATAGCAAGAATCTGTTAATTCAAAAACATGGAACTAATACAAAACTGTTCTTTAATCACAACTATATAAAATTAGAAGTCAATAGCAAGAGGAAAAGGGAAAAAAAAAATAAAACACATGAAAATTAAATAACACCCTGCTTAAGGAATACTGGTCAATAAAAGAAATAAAAATTTAATGAAAATATTCCTAAATCAAATGACAATGAAAACAAAATATTGAAACCTTTAGGACATAGCAAAAGCAGTAGTCAGAGGTTAGTTTAAAGCAATAAACACATATATCAAAAAAGT
>NW_006922915.1:126939-127742 GCF_000298275.1 Orycteropus afer afer | reverse complement strand
AGACTTTTAAATAAAATAATTGTGACAAAAAATAATTTTATTTTTCTTTGTAAGTAGGAATAAGAAAAGATAAAGTAGATAAAGATGAAGTAGGAATACGATGATAAAGACTTTCAACCAAAATGTGGATAATTTATAATAACAACAGAAAAATCGATATAATCTGGTATCAAACTACACTCTAAAGATATGTAATGTTCCATTTCTTCTTCATACATTCAAACAGAATCAAAGAGAGTTCTGGATACATTGAGGAATTAGGATGATTAAAATTGTATTCTCCACCACACATCTGTCTGTTTCTCTTATTGTCACAACTTGTGTGTTGTTGTGATGCTGAAATCTATGCCACTAGTATTTCAAACACCACGAGGGTCACTCATTGGGTGGAAAAGTTTCAGTAGACCTTCCAGACTAAGACAGACTGGGAAGAAAGATGGCACAATGCACTTCTGGAAAAAAAAAAAAAAAAAGACACTAAAATACTTTATGAATAGCAGTGACATAGTGTATAATATATTACTGGAAAACTTTATGAGCGGCAGTCAAACATTGTCTGATACAGTGCCAGAAGATGAGCCTTTCAGGTTGGAAGACCCTCAAAATACAACTTGGGAAGCACTACCTCCTCAAAGTAGAGGTGACATTGATGATGTGGATGGAGTAAAGCTTTTGGGACCATCATTTGCTGGTGTGACATGACTCAAAATGAGAAAAAATATCTGGAAACATCCATTAATAATCAGAATATAGGAAGTATGAAGTATGTATCTAGGAAAATTGGAAATTTTAAAAAATGAAAA
>NW_006922915.1:125017-126074 GCF_000298275.1 Orycteropus afer afer | reverse complement strand
TTTTTTCAGCAACAAAACAATGTCTACACATGTAGATTGTGCCATATGGAATATACAGGAATCAAATTGACTATGTTTGTGAAAAGAGACAATGGAAAAGCTCATTATCATCTGTCAAAGCAAAGCCAGGAGCTCACTGAGGAACAGACCATCAATTGCTGATATACAAGTTTGTTGAAACTGAAGAAAATTAAAACAAGTTCATGAGAGCCAAATACAAAGTTAAGTATATGCCACCTGAATTTAGAGACCATCTGAAGAATAGATTTGATGCATAGAATACCAGTGACTGAAGATCAGATGGGTATGATGTATGACATTAAGAATATCATACATGAGGAAAGCAAAAGGTCATTAAAAAAATAGGAAAGGAAGAAAATAAAGTGGATGTCAGAAGAGACTCTGTAAAGGGCAATTTGAGAATAAAAAGTAAACTATTATAATGAAAGGTGCAAATACCAAAAATTAGAAAACTAAAAGGAAAGAACATGCTTGAAAGGTGAAAGAACTGAAGAAAAATTACAAGCTTCAAGTTACAATATTTAAGGATTCAAAGTGCAAAATATTGCATGGTGCAGAAAGCATCAAAAGGAGATGGAAAGAATACAGAGTCACTGTATCAAAAAGATTTTATCAATGTTGAACCATTTCAGAAGGTAGCATATGTTCAAGAAACAACAGTATTGCAGGAAGAAGTCCAAGCTCTGCTGAAGGAATTGGCAATAAAGTAGGCACCAGAAATTGAGAATATCTATTGAGAGGTAACAATATATGGATGCAGCACTAGAAGTCTTCATTTGTTTATTCCTTGAAAATTGAAAGACATCTATTTGCCCAACCAACTAGAAGAGTTCCATATTTCTTCGGATTCCAAGGAAAAATGATCCATCAGAATGCAGAAATTAGAGAATATTATTTTCATACACAAATAACATTTTCCTAAAAATAATTTAAAAATGATTGCACCAATATATTGACAGGGAACTGCTTGAAATCAAGCCAGATTCAGAAGAGAGTGTGGAATGAGTGATATCATTACTGATGTTAGATGGATAGT
>NW_006922915.1:122629-124917 GCF_000298275.1 Orycteropus afer afer | reverse complement strand
ATTATGCCAGAATATAGAAAAGGATGTAATACTCACAAATTCAATCTCTGAAGCAAGCATAACCCTCATACCAAAGTCAGGGAAAGACAGCACTAAAAAAGAAAATTACAGACCAACATCACTCATTAATATGTATGCTAAAATTCTTAACAAAATCCTAGCCAATAAAATCTAACACCATATCAAGAAAAGAATACATCATGACCAAGTGAGATTCATACCAGGCATACAAGGATAGTTTAACATTAAAAAATCAGTGTAATCTACCACATAAATAAAACAAAGGAAAAGAATCATGTGATCACATAAATTGATGCAGAAAAACCATTTGATAGAATCCAACAATCTTTCCTGGTAAAAATTCTCAGCAAAATAGGAATAGAAGGGGAATTCTTCAACATAATTAAGCATATAAACACAAAACACACAAGGGCCAAGCTTTTTTCTCGATGTAGAGAGACTGAAAGCATTTCCCTTGAGAATGGGAACCAGACAATGACGTTCTTTATCATTACTCTTACTCAGTATTATACTGGATGTCCTAGCCAAATTAATAAAGATAAACTTGTAAGTCTATTCTGAGTGTATATCTTTAAAAACATGAAAAGCAGTTTAAAAAATAGATCTTTGACCAAGGCCCAAAACCCATTAAATGGGGAAGAGACGGCCTCTTTAACAAATGGTGCTGGCAAAACTTGATATCCACCTGCAGAAAAATGAAACAAGACCCATACCTCACCCCATATACAGAAACAAACTCAAGGTGGATCAAAGACTTAAATGTAAAACTCAAAACTATAAAATTCATCAGAGATAGAATAGTGGCAAATCTGGGAGCCCTAATTTATGGCATAACCCAGAATGTGCAGGAGATAGAAGAGAAGCTAGATGACTGGGACCTTTTAAAAATTAAATTCTTATATGCATCAAAAGACTTCCCCAAAAGAGTAAAAAGAGAACCTACAGATTGGGAGAAAATATTTGCCTATGACATAGCTGATAAAGGACTTATCTCCAAAATCTGTGGAAAACTTCAGCACCGCAACACCAAAAAGACAAATAGCCAATTGACAAAAGGGGAAAAGACTTGAATAGACACTTCACCAAAAAAGATATACAGTCAGCCAACAAACACATGAGAAATTGCTCATGATCATTAATCATTAGAGAGATGCAAATCAAACAACAATGAGATATCATCTCACCCCAACAATAATAGCAAAGTTCAACAGGTCACAAAATAAAAAATGCTGGCAAGGTTGCGGAGAGATTGGAACTCTTGTGCTCTGCCTGGTGGGAATGTAAAATGGTACAACCCTTGTGACACATGGTATGGTTTTTCCTTAAGAAACTGAAAATAGAAGTACCATTTGACCCAGCAGTTTCATTACTAGGAATATATCATAAAGAGGCTAGAGATGGCACATGGACAGACATACGTACACCTATGTTCATTGTAGCACAATTCACTATAGCAAAGAGATGGAAACAACCTAAATTCCCATCAGTGGATGAGTGGATAACCAAATTATAGTACATGCACACAATGGATACTAGACTATATTAAAGAACAATGTCAGATATGCAAATCATTTCACTACATGGCTGAACCTGGAGGACATTATGCTGAGCGAAATAAGTCAATTGCAGATAGACAAGTCCTGCATGAGCCCATACTATAAAAGACAAAGAAGGGTTTTCTTGGGAAAGGGAACTCACTTTGTAGGTTACTGGGTTGAGGAGGGAAGGAGAGGTATTAATTTCGGGCTAGTTGGGGCCCACACGCTGACACAGGTAGGGGGAGGGATATACGGAAAGGATCTGTGACCACCATGATAACATTAGGATATGGGAGGACACCAAATTGTGCACATAAGCGATAGATGACAGATGCTAATACCAACCAATGTGTCCATAATACTGCAGTGCTGTTAACACCAAACACCACACCACACCACAGATAAACACATAACCACCTGAGATGATCAGATGGGGAACAGTGAACAGAAGTATACTCTAGACCAAGACAGATTCAGCTCAGGCTAATCTTGCACAGACACCAGTAATACAAAATGCCTGCAATACTTACAGAAACAATAGAAGACAGACACAGAGTAATCCCTCACAGACAACCAGACACTATGGAAGAGAGATCCAATAGATCTTCTGTTTCAGGACCATAGTACTGGGGGACACCAAACTCGATTAGTACAAGAAAATACACAAAAGCCTTGTTCCTTATCCTACATTGGTGGGTAGTAATTGGGATCTTAAAAGCTTTCAAGCAG
>NW_006922915.1:113120-118149 GCF_000298275.1 Orycteropus afer afer | reverse complement strand
CAAGTGTCTTAGCCACTATGCTACCAGAGCTCCCACACCTCAATATAAGGAAAGCAAAATCCTCACACATGGAATAGTAAGCTTCATAATGATAAATGGAGAAAAGATTGAAGTTGTCAGAATATCATTCTACTTGAATCCACAATCAACACCTTTGGGAGCAGCAGTCAAGAAATCAGACATTGTATTACACTCAGCAAATCTGCTGCAAAAAATCTCTTGAAGTGTTAAAGAGCAAAGATGTCTCTTGTTGACTAAGGTGTACCTGACCCAAGCCATGGCATTTTCAGTAACCTCAAATGCATGTGAAAGCTGGACAATGAATAAGGAAGACCACAGAAGAAATCAAGCATTTGAATGGTGGTATTAGCCAAGAATACTGAAATTACCACAGACTCCCAAAAACAACAACAGCAAAAAAAGCCATGGCTGTTTAGTTGGATCTGACTAATAGCTACTCCTCCTTGGGTTTCCAAAGTGGTATCACTTCAGAAGTAGATCTCCCAGTCTTCCTTCTGAGGAGTGGCTGGTGGGTTTGAACTGCCAGCCTTCTGATTAGCAGTCAAATGCCTTAGGAACTACACTACCATAAGAGGGAATGTCTTGGAAGAAGTACAGCTGGATTGTTCCTTAGAAGTATGAATGGCCAAAGTCAGTCTCATGAACATTGGTCTCATTGTCAGAAGGGACAGGTCCGTGGTGAAGGATTTTATGCTTGGTCAAGTAGAGGGTCAGTCAGAAAAAAAGGGGAAGACCATCAACAAGATAGATTGACACAATGGCTGTGCTGATGGCTCAAGCACAGGAAGTATTGTGGGGATGCGAAGCACCAGGCAGTGTTTTGTTCTGTTTTACTTAACGTTGCCATGAGTTGGAGCCAACTCAATGGCACCTCACAACAATGATTAGGTCAACCTCTTTCTCTGGTTCAGTATTTAGCTTTTTACCCCCGATATTTTATATTCTACATAATCACTAATACCACCAGTTGCTTTCAAGTTTGACTCCTAATATTGGAGGTCCCATGTGTGTCAGGGTAAAACTGTGCTCCATACAGTTTTGAATAACTGATTTTTTGGAATTAGATAGCAGGTCCTTTCTTCTGAGGTGCACTTTTTGCATAGGCTTAAACCTTCAACCATTCAGTTAGCAGCATTAACACTTTGGACCACCCAAGAACTAAATTATAACTTGTATTCTATTCATATGTCTATTTTAAATATCCTTGACATGTTGAAGATATTTTCTTATGTGCAATTGGAAAGTTTTCAATTTAGCTTATCATGAGAAACTCCACTCATAGAACCCGGCAATTTAGGACTGTCATTTTATCTGATCTGTTATAGTAGGATTCATACTCCTCATAGAAATGCTGTTGTATTCTAATTCAGTTTTGGTTACCATGAGACTTCCATTAACAACTGGGAAACTCCTTTGACAATTAGATTATTCTAATTACAGAAACAGTCTTCTGTTTTTAAAAAAGAAAAAAATGCAAGAATTATTATCTTTCCAGATGTAGACAAATCTGGCAATTTTATATATATTTTAGGATGGAGTCAGATACCACCAGAAAATTAAAGTAATATAATTAATGGTCCTCTAAATTTAGATTTCAAAGATATTCTCTTCTCCCATGGTAGTTTTCAGAGAGATTTTTGGCTGTATTTTTTGAAACATTACTTTTGAGAATGATTTAATCTGGCACTGTTTCTGGTTATATTTTCATAAATATGTATTTGAAGTACAGGTTAATCTAGGTAGAATATTTGAATTAAGAAATATTAGGTCAATTTGACATTTGTTATTTAAATTCCAATACCTCCAAGCAGCTTAGATGCTGAAGCTCTAGTGTTAGAGTCAACTAGCACCATAATTTTGGGTACAAATGCTCACAAACTCTGAGCTTTTGGGCAAGTTACTCAAGCTTTCTAAATCTCAATCATCATGTATCAAGTGTGGAAAAAATACACAAGTGTGATAATTAAAAGAGATACTGAGTGGTGCACATTATCAATAATAATCAGTACAACTTTGATTGCAGTAGATACTATGAGAGAGCACCTTGATCTTGATTGCCAAATACCCTTATCTACTAAAAGCAACCTAAGTTCCTCAGATAACTTGCTAGGATTCTAGAATTGGACAAGAGAAATTACAAAAGGAGCACATTCTCTATCAAAAAAAGCAAAGAAGGGCTCAAGGAAAGATTATAAAGACAGAAATCACCCTGGGGAAACTCCTGTTGTCAAATCTGGGAAATTTTGTGCATGCATTTTGTGCATGGTATTCAATGTGTTAAATCTATTCTTCAGGTGGTCTATAAATGCAGGTGGAATGTAATCAGGGTCATACAATAAGGAAATAGTGAAATTAGTAGACTATAACAGGAAATTATTAGTTCATACAGACATAAATAAACTAAAATATATTGATAGTAAGATGAAGAATGAGATAATTACATAGATTCATAATATTCCACCACACACACCAAAATTCAAAATATCTATCAATTACAAAAAGAAAGAGCATAGCTTTATAATGAGAAACTTGGCAGATACTAGTTAAGCAAGAGAAGATGAAATTGATCATCATAAGCATTAAGATATTTTGAAACAGTTTGTTTTCTAATGTTGTTGTTGTTGTTATGTGCCGTCGAGTCAAACCCGACTCATAGCGACCCCTTCTTGGGTTTCTGAGGCAGTATCACTACGGAAGTAGGATTGCCCAACCTTCCTTCCGAGGAGTGGCTGGTGGGTTTGAACTGCCAGCCGTCTGGTTAGCAGGCAAGTGTCTTAGCCACTATGCTACCAGAGCTCCCTTGTTTTCTAATAGTAAGGTATAATTTGGAAATTGATGCTTTTACTATAAAGAACAGTATTGGAAAAATTAGGAAAACTTTAATGGAGTTATAGAATTGTTGCCATTGTTAGGTGCCATACAGTCAGCTATTCATAGACACTTTATGTACAACAAAACTAAACACCATCTGGTCCTGCACCATCCTCAATCTTTGCTATGCTCGAACCCATCATAACAACTGCTGTGTCACTTCATCTCCTTGAAGATCATTCCCTTTTTTGCTAGCCCTCTGCTTTACAATTCATGATATCCTTCTCAAGGGAGTAGTCCTTTCTGGCAACATGACAAAAGTACTAAGGAACATTGCAGCTATACTTCTATCAAGACAGATTTGTTCATTCTTCTGGCAGTCCACAGTGTTTTCAGTACTGTTTGCCAACACTAAAATTCAAATTCATCCATTCTTGATCTTCTCTATTCATTGTACAGTTTTCACATGGAAATGAGGCACATGGAAATGAGGCAAATGAAAATACTGTGGCTAGGCTTAGTTGCACTTAGTCTTCAAAGTGAAATCTTTCCTCTTGAGAACTTTAAAGAGGTCTTTTACAGCAGATTTGCCCAGTGCAATATATCATCTGATACTTTGACTGCTGTTGTTGAGTGTTGCTTATAGATCCGAGTAAAAGGAAATCCCTAAAAACTTCAATCGTTCCTCTATTTATCATGATGTTTCTTATTGGCCTAGCTGTGAGGATTTTTGTTTTCTTTATGTTGAGGTGTAATCAACACTGAAGGTTATAGTCTTCGATCTTCATCAGTAAGTGCTTCAAGTCATGTTCACTTGCAGCAAGCAAGGTTGTGTTTTCTGCAAATCATAGCTTATTGATGAGTCTTAATCTAAACCTGATCCCACATTTCTGCTTTATATAGTCCAACTTTTATAATTATTTGCTCAGCATACAAATTCAATGAGTATGGTTAAAGTATAAAACCTTGACACACACCTTACCTGATTTTAAAACTTTTAGTATCTTTTTGCTCTGGTTGAAGGATGATCTCTTGGTCTGTGTATGGGTTCTTCATGAGCACAATTAAGTGCTGTGAAATTCTCATTCTTTCCAATGTTACCCATAATTTGTTATGATCTATACAGTAGAATGCCTTTGTATAGTCAATAAATCATATTTCTGGTCTTCTTTGCTTTGAGCCAAGATCTATGTGACTTCGTCAGTGATTTCCCTTGTTCCATGCCCTCTTCTGAATCGATGGTGAGTTTCTGGCAGTTCCCTGCCAATACACTGTGCTGCAAACATTTTTGAAATATGTTCAGCAAAGTTTTATTTGCACGTGATATTAATTATATTGTTTAATCATTTCTGCATTCATTTTCATCGCCTTTCTTTGGAATAGGCACAAATATGAATCTTTTCTAGTTGTTTGGCCAGATAACTGTCTTCTAATTTTCTCGGCATAATTGATTGAGCACCTCCAGTGCTGCATCTATTTGTCGAAACATCTCAATGGTTATTCCATCTATTCTTATAGCCTTGTTTTTTGTGAATTCTGTCAGTGCAGCTTAGACTTCCTTCAATGCCAACAGTTTTTGATCATAGGTTACCTCCTGAAACAGATGAACATCAACTTTCTGTTTTGTTACAGTGACTCTAAGTATTCCTTCTGTCTTCTTTTGAGGCTTCTTGTATAGTGCAATATTTTGTCTTCAGAATCCTCCAACATTCCAACTCAAGATTTGAATTTTTTCCTCAGTTTTTTTCAGCTTGAGAAATGTTAAGTGTGTTCTTCCTTTTTAGTTTTGTAATTCTGGGTTTTTGCGTATTTCATTATAATTCTTTACTTTGTCTTCTTTAGCTGCCCTTTGAAATATTCTTTCATCTCTTTTATTTCATCATCTTTTCCATTTGTTTTAGCTTCTTTCCATTTAAGAGCAAGTTTCAGTCTTTGGCCATCTATGTTGGCCTTTTCTTCCTTTCCTGTCTTTTTAATGATCTTTTGCTTTCTTCATGTATAATGTTCTTGATGTCATCCCACAACTCATCTGGTTTTTGGTCATTGGTACTCAGTGTGTCAAATCTATTCTTCAGATGGTCAAATTCAGGTGGGATGTAATCAATATCATATTTTGGCTCTCATGGTCTTGTTTTAATTTTCTTAAGCTTCAACTTCAACTAACATATGAACAATGGATGGCTTGTTCTATAGTCAT
>NW_006922915.1:110355-112595 GCF_000298275.1 Orycteropus afer afer | reverse complement strand
TGTACTAGTCCATTTCAGTGCACTAATGATTAGTATATTGATCTTGATGGGTTACATTTCATTTTTGGCTATTTCCAGTTTTCCCAGATTACTACTTTGTACATTCTATGTTCTGATTAATGAATGTTTGCTCTGGTTTCTTTTTATTTTGAGTCATACCACAACAGCAAATGAAGGTACTTTACTCCATCCATCTCAATAAGATTCACTCTACTTTGAGGAGGCAGCTCTTCCCCAGTTATATTTCGAGTGGCTTCCACCCTGAGTGGTTCTTCTTCTGACACTATATCAGACAATATTTCAGAGCTATTCATGAAGTTTTTGAATAATAAATTAGACAGTGTTTCCCTGCTATTTACAATGTTTTCAGTGGCCAATTTTTTCAGAAATGTATGGTCCCATCCTTTCCCATCTGTCTTAGTCTGGAAGCTCTGCTGAAGCATAGTTACCGTGGGTTTACCTGCTAGTATTTAAACACCATTGATATAGTTTTTAGCATCACTTTAACAAGCATGATTTGTTGTACCACAGTACAACAAACTGACAGATTAGTGGTGAAGTCTTAGAATTAGAAGATAATAATATATCATTGCTGATTTTGATGGTTTTATTGTTAGTATATAGGAAGATGTGTTTGCATTAGAACACAATAAAACATTTAGGAACGATTAGGTCCTATTTTAGCAACTGACTTACAAGTGTTTCAGAAAATAGAGTTCTTCATACAACACTTGCAAGCTTTCTGTAAGTTTGAGAGTTTCAAAGCAATAATTTAAGAAATACTACAAAATTATTTTATTTTATCCTAAACAATAAGACAAAATGATTATTATAATCTGAGATACCAGAGAGAAGAAGAGTTCTAGCAAAGTTCTAGGGCCTATTCTAAGGTCCATACCTTATCATTTATATTAAATGCCATTTGCCAGGAAACATATTTGGATATTACCTCTTTCCTGTGTAGTATGTATGTTTGAGAATAAGGACCCTGGACTCGGAATCCCTGACTTAAAACCCTGGATTCACTTTTTATTAACTGTCTGACATTAGGAGTTGACTGCATCTCTGTGGTACAGTTTCCTTATCTGGCAATAAATAAAGTTATGTATATATAGTTAGGTTATGTATGCCAAATATTTAAAACAGTGTCTGAACTTAGTAAATGTTCAAGTAATGTAATTTCTTATTAATATATTATTATTACCTTTGAATTATATTGACAAAGAATATTGAATACATCATGGAATTCCAGGTGAACAAACAAATCAGTCTTGGAGGAAGTATAACCAGAATGCTCCTTAGAAGTGAGGATGGTGAAACTTCTTCTCAAGTACTTGGGACACATTATCAGGAAAGACCAGTTCCTAAGACAAGAATATCATACTTGGAAAAGAGAAGGTCAACAAAAAATAGGAAGAACCTCAGAAAGATGAATTGACACAGTGGCTACAGCAATGGGCCTAGATATAGCAATGATTCTTAGGATGGAGCAGCACCAGGCAGCATTTTGTTCTGTTATGCAAAGGTTTGCTGTGAGTCAGAACCTATTCAATGTTATCTAATAACAAAATGGTATTATCACAACTTTCCATTTTCCCTTATACTTGGAATGGAATTTCTATCATTATTTATATTTTCCTTGGGTTAAGTATCAAAAGCCTCCTGGAGATCATCTAAACTTTGGAGAAAAATTTTTTTTTTAAGTGAAGCAGTAAATTTATTTATGGTGAATGGTCCTTTATTTATAACACTGAAATGTTTCTATCTCCTTGCCTCAAGAAAGGGGTTATAACAGTTAAGACAACTCTATTTGTGTTCATGAGGGAGCTCTAGCAGGAATTGGGTAAAGCTTTCCAAGCCCAAGCTTAAATTCATATTGGAATGAATAATCAATATGACATTTCTCAGTCAGAAACTGATTTTCCATAAGTTATATTCCTCCATCCCTGAGATATGGTCCTGTGATTAAATAATAATATGAATAAACCATTTACAGTTTATTTTTCTTGAAAAGAGATTATTTCTATCAGATCCAGTTTAAATTTTGCAGTGGTGACAGTTTTCAGACCACTGATTACTAATGAACTGATTTCATTTTTATAGTGCCCATACAATAAGCTACAATAGAAATTACACACAGCTTGAACTTTTTGGAGTGGAAATGTCTCACAGAAATGGTAACAAATTCATAATGTGTACCATTCAAAACATCGGATTGTGGAAAAGGTATTTTAATCAAG
>NW_006922915.1:106700-109810 GCF_000298275.1 Orycteropus afer afer | reverse complement strand
CTAAATCTTAGACTACTTTTCCTCAAATATTTTAATTTTCAAAATCTTTACAGAACAAATGTATCTACCAAGACATGGGTGTGTGTGTGAATGTGTGTTAAAATTATAGACTCCTAGAATCTCAGATTCAGGGATTATACATATGAAATATAATATTGAAAATTTATCCTAAAAATCTATGGTGAATTTTAGGCTGATTGGCAACAATTCTCTGTAACACCACTACAGTTTTTTTTATTATTGGCACTATGTAATATAATTAATTTATCTGGAAGATTTTATTTGCCCCGGTAAAGTGGTGAACAGGCAAATGATATTCATTAAATTATTTTTCTGAAATAAAAAATGTTTATTTCTCTGTAGTCTAAATATTAGTATTTCTCAACTACTGAAATTTACAGAAGACAAAAAGAGAGAATAAGTAAATTACCTAGAGAAATTATAGAAATGTTTTTTTTTTTATTATTTTCTTTGATTAAGAAGATAGTGTTTAATTACAACTATCAATATCCTTCAGCAATCTGGATGTTACTAAGAGGGAACATGAATAATTGAGAAATGTTTTGGATTTGAGATCACAGTATCTATCTTATTATGTAGTTTTAATCCTGCTTTTCTAGTTGAATGACCATAATATGTCACCAAAGTGAGTGGAACTATATGAAGTACAATTAAAAATGGATATATATACACTTGGCAGGGCTTGAGAAATGAAATCATGTGGAACAAGTCATAGTTATAAAAATGTTTAGGCTCTTCTGTGGAAGAAAAGATTAAAAACATTAGAGGATTCTTTGGGACTAGCAGCTAGTCCTATCAAGGTAGACACTTCAACCATTAGGATATAGTGGCTATCATTTAATTGTATGGATAATATACTGATTTTAGTAGTGCATACTCCAAATTGGAGAGTTGGAAATCTAAAGGTAGCTGTGGGAATGAAACCCTTAGTTATGTCAAAGTGGAAGAATTTCTAGGCCATACATGGTGCTTTGTCTTTCAGGTGGGATTCCAGTCTGGGTGCTTTGGCATAAATTCCAGAGCATCTGATCGGAATGAACTAAATAATTGTTAAATAAAATCTTAACACTAAAATATGTGTATGTGTTTGTGAGGGCATTGTAAAAAAAAAAAAAAAAAAAGAAATAATAACGACAGAAAACCAGTTTTTCTTTGTCTCAACACTGTTGACTATGAAGCTCTCCAAGGCACTATAACAACCGTGGGCAATTGTTTCAGCACCAAACAAGCAATTGACCCTCTGGACATCACTGGGATATTTGAGCTCCTGGAAATGGTAGTCATACTAGAATATTTTGTATAGATAAGTAGAGTCTAGGAAAAGCAAGTAATACTGTCGTCTCATTGGTTGTTTGAGCCAGAAGGTAGTGATTCAATAGGCAGCACCAATTCTACAAAACTTTGGCTTCTTATCCAATGTTACTAAATTTATTTTTTAAACAATCAAATTTGGAGTTCTGGTAAGATGGTGGAATAGGCAGAAAGACTGCACAGACCCTCTTCAACAAAGAAAAGGGGAACCAATTAACACAGATACAGAAGATAATCCTGGAACCCTGAGCTTGAAGGAAAGAATATAGAAGTGGACTAAACTCCAACTAGCAGAAGAATTTGCATGAAACCACCCAAAAAGGAGACATACAGGGCTGCAGTCTGGCAGTGATTCTGACAGCACAGGCTGCTTGGATATTGCGGAGTGGTGGTAGGAACTAAGAATTAACCTAAAAATCAGCCCTGCTAGCCAGGGACTGCATGGAAGACTGCTCTGGTGGCTGGGAAACATAAGGGAAAGCAGCGAAGAGGACAGTGGGCTGAGCTGTGGATTTTTGTCTGTCCGGAGGTTGCACTCATTTTGAATGTTTACAAGTGGGTTGACAATTTTCAATATTTAAAGTGACAGTGTTCTCCCATATTACAAGGACTTAAGAACAGGCTCCACTTGCCAGTAACCCAGAGGACATTCCAAACCCGGACAGCTGGAAAGGTGCAAAATTCTCCTTGTTACTTTTATACCTTACACCCTCTTGGTAAACAGAGGGGCGACCATCCCTCACTCCCACCAAATTTCTGGGGCAGCAGAAACTCCATCCCAGTCTGTCTGCTCGGATGGAGCCTGGGTGCCCTGCCCTGCAGTGCCTCCATTTTTTTTTTTTCTTTGTTCTGTTTTTAGTTTATTTGTTTTTGTGTACTTTAAAACTACTACTATTATTATTACTTTAGTTCTTTTTGCTATTATTCTTTACTCTTCACCTCCCAGTTTCTAGTTTTCAGCTTTTTTTTCTTTTCCCTGTTCCTGGTTTCAATTTCTTTCTTTCTTTCTTTCTTTCTTCCTATCTCTTTCTCTCTCTCTCTTTCTTTCTTTCTCTCTCTCTCTCTCTCTTTCTTTCTTTCTCATGGTTAACTCCATCCCTTATTTTCCTTTTTGCATTTTTCCCATTTTTTTTCTGACTATCCTCTTTCTCTAACTTTTTTCTCTTATTGCTCTCTCCCCAGATATTTCTGTTTATTTTCTTCTTTTCCCCTTTCTTTCCTTTTTAGTTACTGTTCCAGTGTGATTACACTGTATTTTTTCTCAAGTTGCTTTTACTTTTTGGATGGTTATTCAATTGTTATGTTTGTCTAATTGGGTGGAAGACAGCAACAGTCCCCATATGGCACAGTTATATTGACACCTTCTGAGGCTTCACTTATTGAGTGAGAGCCACCACTTCCTTCTCCACCAACAGGCCAACGATAAACAACCACCAAGAAGAGCCTGACTCACCTTGACTACTCTTCATAAACAGTTAACAGAGATATAAATACAATAATGCCATGATGTCTCGGAGACAACAGAGCAACACAGGCCACATAAAGAAGCAAGATAAAGTGGTAGAAACAAGGGAGCAGGATACAGACCCAGAATACGTCCCTGAGGAAGAAGCAGCATTGGAATTCCCTGATAAGGAGTTCAAAAGAATTATATTTAGGTATCTTCAAAGGACAACCAATAAGAATAAGCTCTGATTTCTCAGTAGAAACCATGCAAGTGAGATGACAATGGGATGGTACATATAAAACACTGAAAGAGAAAAAATTCAACCAAGAAT
>NW_006922915.1:105792-106314 GCF_000298275.1 Orycteropus afer afer | reverse complement strand
ATAAAAAAGAAGACAAGCACAAATATTCAGCAAATACTAAAACAACAGCAACAAAGGAAATGATAACATGATTCATAAACATAATGAGCTCAGCAAAGAAAACAATATGGAACAAAAAAACAGGGACACCATGAAAAAACACATAAGAAAATGATAGCAAACAGTTCATACTTGTCAATAATTACCTTGAATGTTAATGAATAAATGCACCACTCAAAAGATGGAGAATTGCAGATTGGATAAGAAAACAAAACCCATCAATATGCTTTCTACAAGAGACACACCTTAGAGACAAAGACAAAAATAAACTAAACATCAAGGTTTAGAAAAAGATATATCAAGGATATGGCAACCGTAAAAGAGCACAAGCAGCAATATTAATTTCTGATCAATTGACTTTAAGACAAAAACCACCATATGAGACAAGGAAGGGCATTATATAATGATTAAAGGATCAATTGAGCAAGAAGATATAATCATAATAAATATCTATGGATCAAATGAAAAAGTGCCAAAATATAT
>NW_006922915.1:102078-102699 GCF_000298275.1 Orycteropus afer afer | reverse complement strand
TGTCTGTGTCATTACCACAAAAACATAATAAGTGTTCACATATTATTTCATAAATTGGTCTTTTCTTATTGAAGATTAAATGTGAGAATTTTACAATTTTTCTATAATACTCTTCAAGAACATGCTCTTTTTTGTTCTTATAGTTTTCAATTATTCGTGTATGTAAATATGTTGTTGTTGCTGTTGCATGTAATTGGGAAATTCCAACTTACAAAAACTCCATGTAACACAGTAGAAGAGCAGCATATGGGAACTCATTTTAAATTCCTTCCTCTTGCATCTTCATAGCACACTGTATTTTCCATGCTCATTTTACTTGTCAAAGCCATAATTACTGCTTTAATTTTTTATTTATTTTGTTTCAGCTATGCTCCAAAAAACTATCTTATTCACATCAACTATCACCATGCCTGTTGTCGTTGTTAGGTGCTGTCAAGTCGCTTCCAACTCATAGCGACCTCATGCACAGCAGAATGAAACACTGCCTGATCCTGCTCCAGCTCCATAATCCTTGCTATACTTGAGCCCATTGTTGCAGCCACCATGCCAATCCATCTCATCCAAGATCTTCCCCTCTTTCATCAACCCTTCAGCTTACCAAGCATGACATCCTTCTCCAGG
>NW_006922915.1:95873-99378 GCF_000298275.1 Orycteropus afer afer | reverse complement strand
GATTGCCCCATCTTCCTTCCAGGGAGTGGCTGGTGGATTTGAACCACCAGCCTTTTGGTTAAAAGTCAACTGCATTAGCCACTATGCTACCAGAGCTCCCAAATTAATATTAATAATGTGAAATTTGAATCAAAGAATATATGAAGTCACTTAATGTTATAAACATCCCAGAGACATGATAAGGATGAAATAAAACAAGGAAACCAAAAATAAATAAATAAATAAGCCCATTGCTGTGGAGGCAATTTGATTCATAGTGAACCTATAAGACACAACAGAGCTGCCCATAGGTTTTCCAAAATTGTAATCTTTACAGTAACAGTCTGCCATATTTTTCTCCAATAGAACAGTTGGTGAGTTCAAACTGTCAACATTTTGGTTAGCAGCCAAGTGCTTAACCACTAGGGTTAAGTCACTAGGGTTCCAAGAGTCATGATAAATAAGTTGAATACAGAAGCTGGACATTCAGTATTCATTCCCAGTTTCTTTTACTGCACATCTATTACTCTAGAAGCTACAATATATAAATGTCATTTCATAGACACCATTACTTAAATTTTGGAAGTAAATTACATTTCATCAATTAAATTCACTAATGAAATATTTGGAAATGATAAGAAAGCACAAATACCTCTTTGCTATCTTAAAATTCCCTGCTAACAAGAAAATTGTGGATATATTGCTTTATCCAGATAAGTTTGGTACTGAGAGCTATACTCAGCTTTATTCTATGCAGTCTCTTTTCTTGGACAACTAGAGAAAGGTATAGAATGAGAGGAAGGGTAGCTTTCTATTCTATCTTTTTTTCATGAATTTTAGTTAATGTAGTTTTTTCTTGAACTCATTAGTTATATAAGAGAAGTGAATACTATAAACAGAGCTTCAAAGATTTTATAAGCAACTATATTTTTTACACTTAGTTTCTGTCTAAACTACTGAGTATTGCTATTTTTTGTCCTCAAATTAAAGTGACAAAACTTTGATGTTAGAATGGATTACAAACACTTAAATAAAGGAATCACCTTGATAATTTAAATGGGTTACCATCAAAATTGTTATTCTCTGGTTACTGTTGACAAATGGGCAATAGTGGAACATGCCATGCAATGTTGTTGTTGTTGTTGTTATGTGCCGTTGAGTCAGCCCTGACTCATAGCGACCCCTCCTTGGGTTTCCGAGGCAGTATCACTACGGAAGTAGGATTGGCCAACCTTCCTTCCGAGGAGTGGCTAGTGGGTTTGAACCACCAGCCTTCTGGTTAGCAGTCAGCAAAATAAAAACTTATATTCTGTGGCCACCTGGAATGTGAGTTAAGATAAGTGTTTGAAAAACTAAATATCTCCTAGCATAGGTGATTTTTATTAAATAAAAGCTATGTATGCTATTTCTTTCTGTCTATAATATACTACAAAAGAAAATATCAAGCACTACAATTAAAATTAGTGGCTCGAGGAAAAATCAGAGAATGGGGAAGAGTCTCTGAACTATCTTATTTTTGTAAAGACAAGGTTGTTGTCACAACATATAAGATTCAGGGCCTGATACTGTAAGCTCTTTAATTACTATATACATTTAATTCACAATCTTGTTTGTTGTTTTTGTTCTTGTGAGATGTCATTTTTCAGTTCAGATTCATAGCCATTCTACGTACAAAAGAACAAAACCCTGGCTCCACCATCTTCACAATCACTGCTGTTTGAGCACATCATTGCAGGCACTGTATCAATCCATTGAGAGCCTTTCTCTTGTTCATTGATCCTGTATTTTTCATGTATGAAATCCTTCTCCAGGGACTTGTACCTTCTGATAGCATGTTCAAAGTATGTAAGATAAAGTCTTGCTTGCCATCCTTGCTTTTAAGGAACATTCTGTCTACTTCTGGCAAGGCAGATTCATTCATTCTTCTGGAAGTTCACGGATTAGTCAATATCCATTTCCAACAAAAGCATCAATCCTTCCATCTTGTTTATTCTTTTCCAGTTTTCATATGCATATGATGTGCTTAACAATATCACAGCTTGGGCCAGGTGCACCTTAGACCTCAAAGTAATGTCTTTTTTTTTTTACACTTCAAGTGGTCTTTGCAGCAGATTTCCAATGGAATCTATTGTTTGATTTCTTGGCTGCTACTTCTGTGGATATTGATTTTGGATTCAAGTAAAAGGAAATCCTTGACAACTCCAATCTTTTCTGGAAAAACTGGTTTTCGGAACCTCAAAATAGTAGAAAAGGTGCTTCCTCAAAGTAGTATGTATTTTAAGAAATGGACAGAGTAAAGTTTTTGGAATCTTCATTTGCTGATATGGCATGACTCAAAATGAGAAGGAACAGCTATAAACACCCATTAATAATCAGAACAAGGAATGCATGAAGTATGAATCTAGGAAAATTGGAAATTGTAAAAAAATGAAATAGAATGCATAATTATCAATATCTTATACATTACTCAGCTGAAATAGACTGATATTGGCCATTTTGAGTTGGGCAGTTATATGGTCTACTGTGCTAGAAGTAACTAAATGAAAAGGAATGACAACAAATTCATAGTCAAAAAGAACATTTCAAGATACATGCTGAAGTACATTGCTATCAATGACGGGAAAATGTCCATACAGCTACAAGGAAGACCAGTTAATAAGACTGTTATTCAAATTCACACACCAACCACTAAAGCCAAAGATGAAGAAGGTGAAGTGTCTTACCAAATTGTAGAGTCTGTAATTGATCCAACACGTAATGGAGAATCATTGAAATTGATTGGTGATTGGAATATGAGAGCTGGAAACGAAGAAGTAGGAGCAGTTGGAAAATATGGCTTTGGTAACAGAAACAACACTGAAGATTGCATGATAGAATTTTGCAAGACCAACAAGTAATTCATTGAATTTTTCAACAACATAATAGTGATGATACTCCTGGACCTCACCAGATGGAATGCACATGAATCAAATTTACTATATCTCTGGAAAGAGGTGATGGAGAAGCTCAATATCATCTGCCAGAACTAGGTCAGGGGATCACAAATCACTCATATGAAAGTTCAAGTTGAAGCTGAAGAAAAGTTTTAAAAGTCCCCCCCAATAGCCAAAATAAGACCTTAATTATATATCTTAATTATATATCATCTGTATTTATAGACCATCTCAAAAATAGATTTGGTGCTTTGAACATCAGTGACTGAAGACCAGAAAGTAGTGGGTTGACATGAGAGACATAATATATAATGAAAACAAAAGGTCATTAAAAATACAATAAATAAAGAAAAAAAGATCAAAATGGATGGCAGAAGAAACTCTGAAATTTGCTCTTGAATGAGTAGCAGCTAAAATGAATGGAAGAAATGATGAAATAAAAGATCTGAAAAGAAGATTTCAAATGGCACTTTGTGAAGACAAAGTAAAATATTTTAATGTTATATGCAAAGACCTGAAATTAGAAAACTGAAAGGGAAGACGACTCTCGTCAATTCTTAAACTGAAAGAACCATAGATAAAACTCAAGCCTC
>NW_006922915.1:93235-95118 GCF_000298275.1 Orycteropus afer afer | reverse complement strand
ATCAAATAATCTGAGAAGATACAATACATGAAGAGGAATATGTCATCAGGACTGGATGAAGAATCATTGACAACCTGCAATATGCAGGTGACACAATATTTCTTGCTGAAAGTGAAGAAGGCTTGAAGCACTTACTGAGAAAAATCGAAGACTACAGTCTTCAGTAGATTATATTTTAACATAAAGAAAACAAAAAAATTCACAAGTGGACCAATAACAACATCATGAAAATAGAGCCAAAGATTGATATTGTCAAGCATTTCATTTTACTTGTATCCATAATGAATGCCCATGGAAGCAGAAGTCAAGAATTCACATGATGTATTGCATTGAACTCAACTGCAAAAAAAAACAAAACAAAACAAACCTTTAAAGTGTTAAAGAAAGAAGATGCCATATTGAAGATTAATGTTCTCCTGTGATATTTCAATAACCTCGTATACATGCTAAAGCTGGACTTTGAATAAGCAAGACCAAAGAATATTGAGTATACCATGGACTGCCAGAGGAATGAACAAATTGGTCTTGGAAGAGATACAGCTGAAATGCTCCTAAAGGCATGGATGGCAAGACTTTGTCTGTCATATTTTGTCATGTGTCTGATTGTCAGGAGAGACAATCTCAGGAAAAGGGCATCATACTCAAAAAAGTAAAAGGTCAGAAAAAAAAAAAAAGGAAGGCTTTCAACTGTCTGGATTGACACAGTGGCTGCAACAATGGGCTCAAACACAGCAATGATTGTGAGGAAGGTGCAACATGAGATAGTGTTCAGCACTGTTGTACAGAAGGTTGTTATGAGTCATAACTGAATTGACAACACCTACAACAACAAAAGAGATGCCTAACTTTTTTTTTTTTTAGAAGTAAGATTTTATTAGCTTGTTTTCATTTGTACTGATGATGCAAAAGCATCAGTGGGAAAACTTCCAGCATGTTAGCACAGAGAACGTTCATACAGAAGCACTGATCATCATTGCATTCTTCACTGCCACACACAATAATATAAAAATTAAATTAATTACACAATCACAACTCACAATAAAATAGAAACTTCCCTGATAAAACAGTAAAAATGATAAATTTTATAAATTGTTGACCCCATGTTATATAATTGGAAGTATGCAAAAAGTAATTTTGCTTCATATAAAAGTTAGATTTTTGTCTAGAAAAAATAAGTTCTTTTTTCATTGTTTCTGTTACAAGCTGTATTAGTTTCTTATTTCAGGGAACAGTGTTTTCACTTGAAAAAACAGTTGATAGAAAAGAAATAGTAAATAAGACTTAAGTATTTGACTGATATTTTCTTTTCCAAAATAAATAAACAAATAAAAAGGAATTGAGAGCATTTCTTGCCAGTAATAAAATTCTATCTTTGAATTGCTAAATTAGAATTCTGCCACTATAAGCTTGACAGCTTCCCAATAGTCAAAGGTTTTTCTAATAAGATTCAAAGTAATATTTACAAATGAGATTTTTGATACTGCCTAATAAAATGTGTCAGCATTTGAAAGATCTGCAAAACACCATGAATCAATATTTTTCAAATGATCAATGAATGATTTACAAAATTATACAAGCATAAAAGTTCCATTCAAAGTGCTAACTAGAACCCTGGGTTTTTATATAAAAGATGATGACATTTATTGATAAGGTTTTAAATTCCACACTGCAAGTATACTTTATAAAACTATCACTTACCATGTTTTATTATAGTATTAAAAAAAGGCCCCATAATTATCTAAAATGTTATTCAAGTGTATCCTTCTTTTCTAGCTACCAGCCTATATAACACCAGATTTTTTTCATATACTTTGACTGAAAACACATATTACAATTCTATGTTGAAGCAGAATAGAGAATCAAGATCTGTATATATATATATA
>NW_006922915.1:91636-92287 GCF_000298275.1 Orycteropus afer afer | reverse complement strand
CAATTCTCACTTCTAAGGAGCCTTCTGGCTGCACTTCTTCCAAGCCAGAATTTTTCATTTTTTTCCACTCCATGGTATTTTCAATGTTCCTTGTCATTACCACAATTCAAATGCATCAAATTTTTGTCTTCCTTATTTACTATCCAGCTTTGACATGAATATGCGGTGATTGAAAATACCATGGCTTATGTCAGGCACACCTGAGTCTTCAAAGTGACATCTTTGCTCTCTAACACTTCAATAGGTCTTCTACAGCAGATTATTATTTGCTCAATACAATATGCCATTTGATTTATTGACTGCTGCTTTTGTGGGCATTGATTGTGGATGCAAGCATAATGAAATCTTTGAGAACATCAATCTTGTCTCCATTTATTATTATGTCACTTACCAGTCCAATGTTGTTGCTGTTGTTACGTGCTGTCACATCATCTCCAACTCATAGTGAGTTTAAGTATGACAGAACAAAACACTGCCTAGTCCTGTGCCAGCCTCATGATCCTTGCTATACCTGAGCCCATCATTGCAGCCACTGTGTCAATCCATCTTGTTGAGGACCTTCACCTTTTTTGTTGACCCTCCACTTTACCAAGCATGATAATCTCCTCCAAAGAATAGTTCCTTCTGACAACGTGACCAAAGTAGGTGAGA
>NW_006922915.1:90587-91094 GCF_000298275.1 Orycteropus afer afer | reverse complement strand
CTTCCTGCAATCCTGATGCCATTCTTCTTCATATTATCCAGTTTCTCAGATTATTTGCTCAGCATACACATTGATTAAGTGTGGTGAAAAGATGCAACCCTGACTCACTTCCTTCTTGATTTTAAACCATGCTGTATCCCCTTGTTCTGTTCGAATTACAGCCTCCTGGTCTATGTACAGGTGCCTCATGAGTAAAATTAATTGTTCTGGAATTCCCATTCTTCATAATGTTATCCATCATTTGTTATGGTCCACACAATCTTTTTTTAAAAAAAAAAAAATTTATTGTGATATTGGTGAACTTTTACAGAGCAATTTCACTTTCCAAATAGTAGCTCACATACACTTTGTCTTATGATATTGCCTGAAATTTCCCACAATGCAACAGCTTCCCTCTTACTTATTCCCCATAGTTACCTCTTCTCTGTATCCTTCCATCCCATGCACTTCTTCCCCCTGAGCTGTTTCCCTGTGCATGCACAGTTCTTCTATTCTCCCATGTTTGAT
>NW_006922915.1:82932-88954 GCF_000298275.1 Orycteropus afer afer | reverse complement strand
TTTTTTTTTTTTTTTTGCTTTCTGAATGTATGATGTTCTTGATGTCATCCCACAACTCATCTGGTCTTTAGTCACTGGTGTTCAATGTGTGAAATCCATTTTTCACGTGGTCTCTTAATGCTGGTGGGGTATAATCAAGATCTTCTTTTGGCTCTCATGGACTTATTTCAATTTTATTAAGCTTTTTCTTGAACTTGCATATGAGCAATTGGTGATCTAATTCAGAGTCAGCTTGTGGTAGTTAAGGTTATGTATCAATTTAGGAGGGCCTGGTTTTGAATAGCTGGGCAGCTGGATATAGTTATTCTCCATAGTGAGACTGGTAATTTACTCCATGGTGGAATCTATTGGAGCAGCTGAGTAGCTGCTTTATGGCTGGGGTGTGCTTCAAGTATAAAAAAGAACTTTGAGGAAGGTATCCACCTTTCAGTACACCGAATCCTGCATAAGGCCGAGTTGTTATTCAGCTGCCTGCCATGTTGTCTGCTAATCTAGGCACTGTTAATGGGACTTGAATCAATGGTTTGCCATTTTGTTTGGTAATATCTGGACTGTGCCATTTCATTCATCAGCCTCGGGCTTATTATCCTCAGCAGCCACAAGCTACCTGAGTGAAAAACACCACTAGCTTCAGTGGGCCAGAAGCAATAGGCAGAGCTGAAGCCAAGGTTGAGGGGCTTTCACCCAGTCCCTAGGCCTGGCATTTTGAACTCAGACTTCTTACCTCTAAAACTATAAGAGAATAAACTCCTGTTTGTTCAAGTCATCCACATTTGTGGTATATTCCTGTCAGAGCGGCATTAACTAACCAAAGCACAGCTCTTGGCCTTGTTCTGACTACTGATATTGACCTTCTTCATTATCTTTTTCCATGGATGTGGTTGATTTAATTCCTATGCATTCCATCTGGCAAGGTCCATGTGCATAGTATATACATTGTTAAAAAAAAATCCTTAAATATTCTATAATGGAAAGAAATGAGTGAGATAATGATATGGTATATTTGAAGGAAGAAGAAATATATGAATTAAGTGTGTATCCAGCTATCTACTGGCAGTGTTATACAGCACCATCAGTGATAGTAAGTGATGTGTAAGCCTACAAGGAGGATAAGGTGCTCTCATGGCACAGGGCCTAAGGCATTTGACTGCTAACCAGTGAAGGTCTCTATGAGTTCGAACTGACTTAATGGTAGTAAGGTTTTTTTTTTTTTTTTTTTTTTTTTTTTTTTTGAACAAGGAGGGCTGGCTAACATGATTATTAATAAAATTATTGTACCAGGCACAAATGCCAAAGAGGAAGAATTTGAAGAGTTTTACCAACTTCTGCACTTCAAAATTGATCAAACAGGCAATCAAGATGCATTCACATTTACTTGTGATTAGATTGTGATTATTGGAAAAAATGAAGAAGGATTGGAAGTTAGAAAATATAGCCTTGGTGATAGGGACAACAGCAAATATTGCATGATAGAATTTTGCAAGACCAATTACAAATTCATTGCAAATATATTTTTCAACAATATAAATGGAAACTCTACACATGGCTGTCAACAAATGGAATAAAAAAGAGTCAAGTTGACTACATCTGTGGAAAGAGACCATGGAGAAACTCATTATCATCAGTCAGAATAATGACAAGGGCTGACCATGAAACAGATCATTGATTATTCATATGCAAATTCAAGTTGAAGCTGAAAGAAATTAAAACAAATAAACAATAGCCAAGTATGGCCTTGATTATATTCTATCTGAATATAGAGACCACGTGAAGAATAGATTTGACCCATTGAATACTAGTGACTGAAGACCAGGTGAGTTGTGGAATGACATTAGGACATCATACATCAAGAAAACAAAAGATCATTAAAAAGATAAGAAAGAAAAGGAAAAAAAAAAGATATAGAAAGAAACTGTTAAACTTGGTCTTGAGCATAGAGTAGCTAAAGCAAATGGAGGAAATGATGAAGTGAAAAATCTGAACAGAAGAATTCAAAGGGTGGCTCAAGAAGTCAAAGTAAAATACTATGATGAAACATGTTAAGACCTGGAATTAGAAAACCAAAAGGGAAGAACAAATTTGGCATTTCTCATGCTGAAAGAATTAAAGAAAAAAATTCAAGCCTCTAGTTGAAATACTGAAGGATTCGTGGGCAAAATATTTAACAACATAGGAAGCATCAAATGAACATGAAAGGAATACACAAAGTCACTATATGAAAAGGAATTGTTCAATATTCAACCATCTTGGGAGGTAGCAGATAATCAAGAAGCAATGATGGTACAGAGGTTGCACTGAAGGCACTGGCAGAAAATACGGATCCAGGAATTGATGGAATACTAATTGTCATGTTTCCATAAACAGACATTTATGCCAAGAAACTTGGAAGACAACTACCTGGCCAACCAAATGGAAGAGATCCATGTGTGTGCCCATACAAAGAAAAGTGACCCAACAGACTGTGTAAATTATTGAATAGTATTATTAATATTACACAAAAAAAAAATGCTAAAAATAATTTTAAAAAGGTTGCAGCATTACATAGACAAGGGACTTCCAGAAATTCAAATCAGAATAAGAGGACATGGAATGAGGGATATCATTGGTGTTTGATAAATCTTGGCTGGAAGCAAAGAATACCAGAATGATGTTTACCTACATTTTATTAACTCTGCAAAGACATTCAACTGTTCGATCATAATAGATTTTAGAAAGCATTGCAAATAATGGTAATCTAAGAACACTTAACTATACTTATCATCAACCAGTACATAGACTAAGAGGCAGTCTTTGAACTGCTTGGTTTAACTCAGGAAAGGTGTGTGTCAGGTTTGTATACTTTCATCACACATATTCAATCTTTGTACTGAACAAATAATCTAAGAAAATGGACTATTTGAAGATGAATATGGCATCAGGATTGGAGATGGACTCATAATAACCTACAATGTGCAGATGACACAACCTTGCATGCTGAAAGTAAAGAGGACTTGAAACACTTACTGATGAAGACCAAAGCAACAACCTTCAGTACAGATTACACCTCAACATGAAACAAAAATCCTCACAACTGAACTAATAGGCAACAAAACTTGATTCACAGTCAATGCCAATGAAAGCAGCAGTCAAGGCAAATCTGTTACACAAGATTTCTTTAAATGTTAAAAAGGAAAGATGCCACTTTGAGGACTAAGGTACCTGACCTAAGCCATGATAGTTTCAGGCATCTGAAATCATATGAAAGCTGGAAAAGAATAAAGAACACTGCTAAATCCAGCATGGCAGCACAGGTCATGAAACAGAGCAACACAAAAGGATTAAAGGATTAAGAGAAACGGGGGCCAGGCAGACACTTCATGTATTATGCGAGAGAAACAACTGATGCCTTTGTTCTGCTTTATTTATACGTTTGCACATGATTATATCATTATTCTTGGAATCCATATAATCAACTGTTTTTTTTACATAGTTAAAGTTTTACTCCTCTATGTGCCCAAGGACAACAGATGGTCATTGGAACAATCACAAAAGTCTCCACAGGAATAATGAATGTAAAACAATAAATGTTTACTAGGGCATAGTGATCCAAGGTATGAAATGTTCCAACAAGATAGCAAACATAGAATACTGGAATAACATCTACTTTTGATATTTAATGTTTTGGCAAGTAAGCATTTAACCATGAGAGAAGCCTTGCCTTCTCTTGTTGCTGTTGGACATGTGCCTTACACTCATGTCTTTTGATAAGTTCTCTCTTGGTCTCCAACAGAACACTGAAGGAGAATTGATACATATGAGTGAGTTAAGCTGTTGGCAAAAAATAATGAGTATCCCATGGAAGTGGGAGCCAAGGTCAAAGGCCGAAACAGCATGCTTGCCCAAGGTGGATGGGTTTCAGTGGAGCTTCCAAACTGAGACAGACTCAGAAGTCAGAAGAGGCCATCCACTTCTCAAAGAATTGACCATGAAAACCTTACAAATAGCAGTGAAACACTGTCTGATGTATCACTGGACAACTTTTTGAATAGCCCTGAAATATTGTCTGATACAGTGCCTAAAGATGAGCCCCTCAGGTTGAAGACACTCAATATATGACTGGGAAAAAGCTTCCTCATTAGACTAGAGTTGGCCTTATTGATATGGATAAATTAGTGCTTTCAGGACCTCTATTTGTTGATGTGGCACGATTCAAAATGAGAAGAAACAGCTGCAAACATCCATTAATAATAGGAACATGGAACATATGAAGTATGAATCTACAAAAACTGGAAGTTATCAAAAATGAAATGGAATGCATAAAGATTGAAATTCTAGGCATTAGGGAGCTGAAATTGACTGATTTTAGCCATTTTGAGTCAGACAAACCATATGATCTACTATGTCAGGAATGACAGGTTGAAGAGGAATGCTGTGGCATTCAATAACACAAAGAATATTTTAAGATCTATCCTGAAGTTCAATATTGTCAGTGATAGGATAATATCCATATGCCTGCAAGGAAGGCCAGTTAATACTGCTATTATTCAAAATCATGCACAACCACCAAAGTCAAACATGAGGAAATCAAAGATTTTTGCCAACTTCTGCAGTCTGAAATTGACTGAGGATACAATCAAGATGTACTAATTATCACTTGTAATTGGAATGCAAAAGTTGGAAACAAAGAAGAATCACCAGTAGTTGGAAATTTTGGCCTTGGTAATAGAAATAATGCCAGAGGTCACATGATAGAATTTTTCAAGACCAATTATTTATTCATTGCAAATACCTTTTTTAAACAACACCAATGGTAGCTATACATGTGGACTTCACCAGATGGAGTACACAGGAATCAGATTGACTACGTCTGTGGCAAGAAGTAATGGAAAAGCTCAATATTTTCAACAAGAACAAGTCCAGGAGCTGATTGTTGAACAGACCATCAACTGCTCATATGCAAGTTCAAATTGAAGTTGAATACAAGTAAAACACATCCACAAGAGCCAAAATATGACCTTGATAATATCTCTCCTGAATTTAGAGACCAACTAAAGAATATATTTGATGCATTAAACACCAATGACCAAAGACCAGAGGAATTGTGGAATGAGATCAAGAACATCATCCACGAAGAAAGCAAAAGGTCATTAAAAAGACAGGAAAAGAAGAAAAGACCAAAATGGGTGTCAGAAGAGACTCTGAAACTTGCCCTTGAATGAAGAGTGGATTAAGCAAATGGAAGACATGACAAGATAAAAGAGCTGAACAGAAGCTTTCAAAGAGCAGCTTGAGAAGACAAAGTCAATTACTATAATGAAATCTGCAAAGACATGGAGTTGAAAATCCAAAAGGAAAGAACACACTTGGCGTTTCTCCAGCTGAAAGAGTTGAAGAAATAATTTAAGTCTAGAGTCATAATATCAAAAGATTCTATGGGCAATATATTGAACAACGCAGGAAACATCATAAGAAGATGGAAGGAATACACAGAGTCAATGATACAGAATAACATAGTGGCTGAAACAATGGACTCAAGTATAGCAGTGATTGGTAGAATGGTTCAGGATTGAGCAACATTTTGTTCTGTTGTACACTGGATTGCTATGAGTTAGAACTGACTTGTGAATACCTAACAACAACAATCGCTATCTACTTTCTTACCTAATATATTTATTTGAGGCAGAAGAGAATTTTTCCATACTAATGTGATCTTTTCTCTCCATTAACATTAAAATGTCGATGTCTACATTACCTTCAGGTAAAGTACAAATTCTATGTAAATTTCATTACAGTTTAAGGAACTTAAGTAAGGTGTGTTTTCTTCCCTGCTTTGCCATTTGTTATTCCTCATCTTCTGCTCCAATACACTGATTTCAAAACTGGGATATATTGCAGAATAACTTAAGTGTTTTTTTTTTTTTTGGTTCCTTTTCAAAATATGTATTTCCTAGAAAACTCTACATTTATTGAATTAAATGGTCTATTGTACAACCCCAAGGAAAAATAATTTGCATTTTGGACAAATTTCCTAGGTGAGCATGGA
>NW_006922915.1:77593-78137 GCF_000298275.1 Orycteropus afer afer | reverse complement strand
ACAGTTTAAATATTGTCAAGTTGTTTTATGACCTAACAATTAGCCTAAAAATTGGCCCTGCTAGCCAAAGGCTAGGAGCTCTGGTAGTGTAGTGCTTAAGGCACTTGACTGCTAACCAGAAGACTGGTGATTCATATCCACCAGCCACTCCTCAGAAGAAAGGTTGGGCAATCTACTTCCGTAGTGATACAGCCTCAGAAACCCAAGGATGGCTCCCTATGAGTCAGGTCCAACTCGATGGCACATAACAACACACAACAGCCAGGGGCTATAAGGAGGACCCCACAGATGGCTAATGAATAAAGGGGAAACAGCAAAGAAGGAGACAAACTGAACTGTGGACTTTTGGCTGTCCAGAATGTGCAGCCATTTTGAATGTTTACAAGTGTTTTGACCATTTTGGATATTTAAAGCAAAAGCATTCTCCCAGATTCCAGGCACCTAAGAATAGGTTCCACTTGCTGGCAACATCAAGAACATACCAGAGACTGAGGGCTGGAAAATGAGTGGGAAACAGCCACTGTGCCCATGCAAGCAAACCACA
>NW_006922915.1:74664-76443 GCF_000298275.1 Orycteropus afer afer | reverse complement strand
ATCATCATCAAACTCACCAAAACCAAAGACAAAGAAAGAATCCTGAAAGCAACATGGGAAAAAAGAAGTTACCTACAGAGGACAGCAATAAGTCTAAGCTCTGATTTCTCAACAGAAACCATGCAAGTGAGACAACAATGGGATGATATGTGGTATATGTAAAATCCTGAAAGAGAAAAATTTCCAACCAATAATTGTATACCCAGCAAAATTGTCCCTCAAATATGATGGTGAAATCAGAACATGTCTAGATAAGCAGAAATTAAGGGAATTTGTTAAAATCAGACCAACTTTACAAGAGATACTAAAAGGATACCTTTGGACAGAGCACCAATAATAGTAAACAACAAATGGCCATTAATATTCATGATGACATAACCCAGAAATTAACTCAGTTATAGAAGTATCTAAAGTAAAAAAAAAAAAAAAGCTTACAAGATTGTAAACAGGGAACCAGAAAAATCAATTGGAAATGAGAACAACTATGTACGAAAAAGAGGGAAAAATAGCTTAGATACAGAACTTCTAAATGGTGAGGAAGTTGAGAGAGTTGCAAGATAGAATGGCTGTTTTAACTTGAAGAAAATTATAAATTACAGGGTAATCTCAAAGAAAAAGGATAAACTTTCACATAACAATAAAAAAGAGGACAAGCACAAATATTTAACAAATACAACAGCAATGAAGGAAATGATAACACAATTAATAAACAAAATAATCTCAATATAGAAAATTATATGGAACAAAGAAACCAGGAACACCATGAAAAAACATAACAAAATGACAGCAACAAATTCATACTTGTCAGTAATTACACTGAATGTTAATGGATTAAATGAACCACTCAAGAGATGGAGAGTGGCAGAGTGGATAAGAAAACATAATGCATCAATATGCTGTCTACAAGAGACACACTCTAGAGTTAAAGACAAAAATAGACTAAAAATCAAAGGTTGGAAAAATATATCAAGCAAATGGCAACCAAATAAGAGCAGGAGTGACAATATTAATTTCTGATAAAATTGACTTTAAGACAAAAACCATCAAAAAAGACAAGGAAGGACATTATATGATGATTAAAAGATCAATTGAACAAGAAGATACAGCCACAATAAATATCTAAGGACCCAAAATATATCAATCAGACTTTAACAGAAATGAAAAAAAAAACAAAAACACAGGGATGACTCTACAGTCTTTGTAGGAGACTTTAATACACCACTTTCAATGAAAGATAGAACAACGGGAAAGAAACTCAACAAAGATGGAGAAGAACTAAATAATGCAATCCACAACATGACCTTATAGACATCTACAAAGGACTTCACCCAACAACAACACAATATACATTCTTTTCCAGTGCACATGGAACATTTTCCAAGATAGATAGTATGTTAGTCCATAAAGTAAGACTTAATAAATTTAAAAATATTGAAATATTGAAAATCATCTTCTTAGATCACAATACTGTAAAGTTAGAAATCAATAGGAAGATCAATGGAAAAAGAGTAAACACATGGAAACTGAACAACATTCTGCTTAAGAATGACTGGGTAAGAGAATAAATAAAAAATGATATTAAAAAAAAAAAAATGCTGGAATTAAATGAGAATGAAAAAAACAACATTCCAAAATCTTTGGGACAACTTGCTAAATGGCGTCTGGTCAGTAGTCCTCACATTAATTCCCTCCAGCATCATTGTCGCCACAAGTGTTCAGGTCTTGGCAGAAACTCCCTCAGTGGATCGCAGTGTGGGTCAGTTGTCTTGGGTTGGCTCT
>NW_006922915.1:69957-73054 GCF_000298275.1 Orycteropus afer afer | reverse complement strand
AAAAAAAAAAAAAAAAAAACACTGAGAAAATTTGGGAAGACCTACTAACAGAAAACTTCCTCCATATCATGAAGAAAAGATATTTATCCAAGAGGCTCATAGAACCCCTTGCAAGACAGATCCCAAGAGCAAAACACCGAGGCATATTATAACCAAACTCTCCAAAACCAAAGACAAAGAAAAAATTTGGTGAGCTTCCCAGGCCAAAAGAAATATTGCTTATAATAATCAAACAGTTAGGCTGAGCTCCTATTACTCAGCAGAAACCATGTAGGCAAGAAGGCAATGGGATTACATATATAAAACACTGAAGGGAATGAACTTCCAACCAAGAATCCTATATCCAGTCAAATTATCCATCAAATATGAGGGCAAAATGAAGGCATTCCCAGACAAACAGAAATCAAAGGATTTTGTGAAAACCAGTCCAACCATATAGGAAATGCTTAAGGAAGTTCTTCCAATAGACAGCCAACAGCAGAGATCAACAAAATCAGGATTCAACACTAAAACCAAATCAGAAATAGAAACTCAAAATAAGAACATAAAATAATGTACACTAAAAATCAAGGAATACAATCTGTACACAACAACATCAACTAAACTATTAGAGGGAATAAAACTTCTAGGTACAAACTTCTAAATGAAGAAGAAAACAGAACAATGTATTCATAGAATGCAATGTTCTAAAGATGTAGAGACGAGAATGTACTCCAATGTAACCACAGAGAATATTAGTAATTCCCTAAGCAAATTCAGGAGGAAGGAAAACATGTGGGTTTAATAAGCACAAAGCCAACAATAAAGAAGAAAAGAGAGAACACATTTGACAACAAATTGAACTCAGCACAGAAAAGTATATGGACCAAGGAAACACCAACAACACAACAAAAAAACACAATAGAATGACAGCAATCAATTCTTATCTATCACTAATTACACTCAATGTGAACGGACTAAATGCACCAACAAAGAGAAAGAGAGTGGCAGACTGGATAAGAAAAGGGGACCCATCGATATGCTGTCTACAAGAGCCCACCTTAGACACAAGATAAAAACAAATTAAGAGTTAAGGGGTGGAAAAAAATATATACCAAGCCAACAGTAGTCAAAAAAGAGCAGGAGTGGCAATATTAATTTCTGATAAAATAGACATTAAGATGAAAAACATCATAAGAGACAAAGAAGGACATTATATGACACTTAAAAGGTCAATTGACAAAGAAGACATTACAATAATAAATATTCACCTGATGAAAGTGCTCCAAAATACATGAAGCAAATATTAACTGAATTAAAAGAGACAACAGACAACTCTACCTCAGTGGTAGGAGACTTTAACACACCACTATCAAAGAGGGACAGGTCAACTGGAAAAAAAACTCAACAAAGATACAGAAGAGCTCAACAATACAATCAACGTGCTTGATCTCATAGACATAATACAGAGCATTCCACCCACCAAAACACAATTCACTTTCTTCTCCAGTGCACATGGATCCTTCTCCAGAATAGATTATATATTAGGGCATAAAACAATCATCAATAAATTCAAAAGTGTTGAAATACTACAAAGCATCTTCTTGGACCACAATGCTATAAAATTAGAAATTAATAATAGGAAGATAAGGAAAATACATCAAATGTGGAAGCTGAAAAATTCACTGCTCACAAAAACTGGGTAATAGAACAAATAAAAGCTAAAATCAAAAAAATCCTAGAAACAAATGAGAATGAAGATATATCATACCAAAACCTATGGGACACAGCAAAAGCACTACTCAGAGGACAGTTTATAGCAATAAGTGCATACATCAAAAAAGAGGAAAGAAACAAAATCAACATTCCATCTCATCAACTCCAATAACTAGAAATAGAACAACAAAAGAATCCTACAGTATCTAGAAGTAAGGAAATAATAAAGATCAGAACAGAAATAAATGAAACAGAAAACAAAAAGAAAAACACAGAGAAAATCAACAAAACAAAAAGCTGGTTCTTCAAAAAGATTAATAAAATTGGTAAAGTATTGGCAAATCTAACAAAAGAAAAGAAAGAGAAGATCCAAATCACAAAAATTGGAAATGAAAAGGGTGTCATCACAACAGAATCAACTGAAATAAAAAAGATACTGACAGAATATTGTGAAAAACTGTACTCCGACAGATTTGAGAACCTAGAAGAGATGGACAAATTTCTAGAATCATAAGACCTACATAAACTCTGCTACTCAGAGACAGAATACTTGAACAGACCTATAACAAAAGAAGCAATTTAGCAGGTCATAAAATTTTTCACAAAGAAAAGTTCTGGCCCTGATGGCTTCACTGGAGAATTTTACCAAATATTCAGAGAAGAGTTGATGCCCATGCTACTCAAGCTACTCCAGAACATAGAAAAAGATGGAGTATTCCCCAAACTCATTTTATGAAGCAAGCATAACATTAATACCAAAACCAGGGAAAGACACCACTAAAAAGCGAAACTACAATATCCCCACAAACATAGATGCAAAAATCTTTAACAAAATCCTACCCAACAGAATCCTACAATATATCAAAAAACTAAGAGACCCTGACCAAGGGGGATTCATACCAGGTTTACAAAGGTGGTTCAACATCAGAAAAACAAGCAATGTAATCCACTACATAAACAAAAGAAAATAAAAGAACCACGTGATTATCATCAATCGATGCAGAAGAAGCATTTGATAAAATCTAACACCCATTTCCTATTCAGAACTCTCATCAAAGTAGTGATAGAAGGGAAATTACTCAACATAATAAAGGGTTTATATGCAAAGCCAATGGCCAACCTTGTTATTAATGGAGAAAGACTCAAGGCATTCCCCTTGCAGACGGGAACCAGACAGGGATGCCTTCTATCACCACTTCTATTTAACATTGTATTGGAAGTCCTGGCCAGAGCAATAAGGCAAGAAGGAGAAATAAATAGTATACAAATTGGCAAAAAGGAAGTAAAACTATTTCTATTTGCAGATGATATGATGCTGTACATAGAAAACCCAAGGGACTAAAAAAAACTATGGGAGAGGTTCAGCAAAGTGCAGGATACAAGGTCAAGATACAAAAATCAG
>NW_006922915.1:67844-68812 GCF_000298275.1 Orycteropus afer afer | reverse complement strand
AGAAAATATTTGCCTATGACATATCTGATAAAGGACTTATCTCCAAAATCTATAGAAAACTTCAACACCTCAACGCCAAAAAGACAAATAACCCAATTCACAAATGGGCAAAAGACCTGAATAGACACTTCACCAAAGATGATATACAAGTGGCCAACAAACACATGAGAAATTGCTCACAATTATTAATCATTAGAGAGATGCAAATCAAACCAACCATGAGATATCATCTCACCCCAGCAATAATAGCAAAGTCCAATGGGTCAGAAAATAACAAATGCTGGTGAAGTTGCAGAGAGATTGGAACTCTTGCGCATTGCTGGTGGGATTGTATAATGGTACAACCATTGTGGTATATGGAATGACATATCCTTAAAAAACTGAAAATAGAAGTACCATTTGACCCAGCAGTTCCATTACTAGGAATATATCCTAAAGAGTTGAGAGACAGCTCACGAACAGACATATGTACACCAATGTTCATTGCAGCACAGTTCATTATAGCAAAGACATGGAAACAACCTAAATGTTCAACAACGGATGAGTGGATAACCAAATTATGGTATATGCACACAATGGAATACTATGCTACATTAAAGAACAGTGAGGGATATGCGAATTACCTCGCAATGTGGATGAACCTGGAGGACATTATGCTGAGTGAAATAAGTCAATAGCAGAAGGACAAGTATTATATGAGCCTATTACTGCAAAAAGACAAAGAAGGGTTTGCTTGAAAAAGGGGACTCAAGTTCTAGGTTACCAAGGTAAGGAGGGAAGGGAAGGGATTAATTTCAGTTTAGTTAGGGCCCGCACACTGACGTGGGTAAGGCGTGGGATATTTGGAAAGAGTCTGAGACCGCTATGATAACATGAGGAAAAGGGAGGATGGTGAATTTTGCACATAGGAGATAGACAACAGATGCTAATACCAACCAGTGTGCCCACAATACTGCATTACCATTAAC
>NW_006922915.1:66129-66689 GCF_000298275.1 Orycteropus afer afer | reverse complement strand
CTGATAGGAAGAAACCTTGGCCTAAGTGGCTGCCTCCTACAGTTAAGCCTCCTCCTAATGTAGCTTATAGAATTAATGGTAGACTTTAGTATTCTTCTCGGGGAGGGGAGCCTAAACCTTCCCCATGGCCTGACCTTCCTCTTCCTTATACTGGGGCATACATAGAAGGTAAAAGAATGGTGTGGGTAAGATGGAAAAAGAGTTTCTTTTAACTCTCTCTCTTTCTTAGAGAGATTAAAACAATCAGAGCCTAGGTGTAAAACTACTGCACAGAGAAATACTCTATAATCAGGCAATGGAACAGTTACTTTAAGAAATTAAAAGGCCACAAGTATATGAATAGACCCATCTGCACCCCCAGGCTGGTGGTAATTCAGAGAATGGAGCCAACCACAATGTTGAGTCACACATTCTGGCCCCATGTTGTTTTCTTCACCCTGACCATTTCCTCATGCCTTAGCTAATCCCATTGTCTAGCACATTTTACTCATATAATGTTAATGATAGATAAGTTAGATAAGACATAAGTCTAGTTTATAAGTTCAATAATAGTTTTATAA
>NW_006922915.1:63414-64967 GCF_000298275.1 Orycteropus afer afer | reverse complement strand
ACATGGATTCACTGGAGAATTATAACAAACATTCAGAGAACTGATATCAATCCTACTCACACTATTACAAAACATAGAAAAGGGCCAAATCCTCTCAAATTCATTTTATGAAGCAAGCATAACCTTGTTACCAAAACCAGGCAAAGACGTCATGAGACAGTGTGTGTGAACTGCTATATGGAAAGTGAATTTGCTCTGTAAACTTCAACCGAAATCACAATAAAAATTAAAAGAAAGAAAACATAACCATAAGGGATCTACATAAATGGAAGGAAAAAAAAAAAAAAAAAAAAACACAGATAAGCATATTTTATCCTTTTAAAGCCTGACTGCTTTAACTTTCCTTTACACTCCACAAAACATTGCAAGCCCTAAAAAAGATAAAGCCCTGTGGAAGCCCTCCTCCCACTTCTTTTTCTTAGTGTTATTATTTCCCTCAGTTTTGGTGGCTCACTGTGTCACTTGGCTCTGTTAGACTTCCTACTGTGAGTACCTCCCTCCTCCCCCACCACCCACTTCATAGGACTGGTTCATCAGGCCAAGTTATCTAATGGTCATATGTTTTTTGCTTGTTGAACTTCAGTTGCCTCAATCTAATGGCATTGTTTTAATACTGCTACCAAGGCTTTGAATTATTTCGTTCTGGTTTGAACCTCTGTTGAGAATTTGCATTTCTACCCCACAAACACTGAATCAGGATCTACATTTTACCAAGATCCCCAGATGTAGATTCTGATTCAGTATATCTGGGGTGGAAATGCAAATTTTCAATTGTTGTTGTTGTTATGTGCCGTCAACTTGGACTTGACTAATAGTGACTCCTCCTTTGGTTTCTGAGGCAGTATCACTATGGAAGTAGATTGCCCAACCTTCCTTTGAAGGAGTGGCTGTCAAGTTTGAACCACCAGCCTTCTGGTTAGCAGTCAAGTGCCTTAGGCACCAAGCTACCAGAGCTCCTAAATTTTCAATGACGTTCTGAAATGAACTGGTTCAAATCCTAGAAATAAATGTTTATTGCTTATTCATCTGAAGTCAGCTGGGGTTAGTTAAATGTCTGCTCAGTTTGGTTGAATTAGCTGGCTGTTGACTAACAACCATTTCTGCCACTACTCAGTGGACAAAGCAAATCAGAAATCTAGCCCATTTACATAGTTGGGATATAGACACAGATTCTTCAGTAAGAGGAATTGCAAAGCCACATGGCACACTATTTGAAAACAGGAGAAGTAACAGATTGGGGAAAATAACATAATCAATCTAAAATCACTGTTTTCAAACTGAAAAAACAAACACTATCATTAAGTGGTCTGACTCATAGCAACCCCCCTTGTGTTTCCAAGGCTATAAATCTCTGCAGAAGTAGATTGTCTCATCTTCCTCCTGCAGAGCAGCTGTTGGGTTTGAACCACTGACCTTCTGGTTAGCAGCCAAATATCTTGCCCACTATGCCACCAGAGCTCCTCAGTAAGATTTTGTGTTAAGAAATCTTCATTGACTGATTTTATCAAAATTTAATTGAATTATTCAGAATGTTTCCTTATAAATAATACAGG
>NW_006922915.1:55609-62159 GCF_000298275.1 Orycteropus afer afer | reverse complement strand
TAGGAGTCTGCCATCGTTTAAACTACCATCATTCTAATTAATCTATGAATGTTCTAAATAGATCATGAGCACCTGAATTATAAGCATCTATGTATCATTCTGCTATACCTAGACACTTCACATGGAAAATTTTCATGCTGCATAAATCCTACCTACAAAAGAGAGAAATTTTCCATCCTTTTAATGTAATTAAGACCTGTACTACAATGGCAGAAACAAACCACTTTCAATTACATTCCTTCTGATACCATCTATTGAGATGATTGTAGATATGATAGAATATGAGAAAGGTTTCTTCAGCATAAAAGCTGTTAAATAAGCTAATGAAGAGGGTCTGTTAGGTTGAAGATATAAATCCTGAAGGAACATTACACTAGTTTTATAGTTAGAAAGACTTAGGTTAAAACACTGACTCTGATATTACTATATAGATTTCAGAAGTTATACAATTTCAAGAGTTTTAATTTCCACCTATAGGAAACAAACAAAAACCAAACCAAACTCACTGCCGTCTAGTTGATTCTGATGGGACCCCTCCTTGGGTTTCAGAGGTGGTATCTCTATGGAAGTAGACTCCCCAATTTTCCTTCCAAGGAGTGGCTGGTGGATTTGAACTGCCAGCCTTAGGCACTATGCCATCAAAGCTCTCATAGGAAATAAGGATAACAATACACAATGTTAAATTTTAGTGAGAATTTTAAGAAGCTCTGGTAGCATAGTGCCTAAGGCACTTGACTGCTTACCAGAAGGCTGGCGGTTCAAACTACCAGCCACTCCTCGGAAGGAAGGTTGGGCAATCCTACTTCCATAGTGATACTGCCTCAGAAAGCCAAGGAGGGGTCACTATGAGTCGGTGCCGACTCGATGGCAAAAAACAACAACAACAGTGAGAATTTTGAGGATTAAATGAGATAAGGTATACAATGCAGTTGGCTTTAATAATCCTTAAATACAAGGTTGCTGTTATCCTCTCTACAAGAAGTTTTACTGAGACGGAATATATGTCTGTATTTGTATTGCCATATCCTAGACTCTAAAACATAACCTGGAACATATTATTTGCATAATAAATATTTTCCAAACAGGTTAATACAAAATATAATATATAAAAAGGTTGAAAAAGCAGATGAGAATTTAGCCTTTTTCTTCTTTGTAGGATTTATGTAGCATGGACATTTTCATGTGAAGTTTCTAGACATAGCAGAATAATACATAGATACTGTTTTGGTTCTCTCCCACACACTCACTACTGTTGAGTTGGATCCAACTCATAGCAATCCTTCCTAGGATTTCCGAGGCAGTATCACTGTGGAAGTAGATTGCCCAATCTTCCTTCCAAGGAGTGGCTGGTGGGTTCTCTAGTGCCATTTTAACAGAAATATCACAAATGGGATGGTTTAACAAACAGGAGTTTATTCTTGCACAGTTTTGGAAGCTAAGGCCAAGTTCAAAGTGCCAAGTTCTAGGGGCAGGGTGAAAGTCCCTTGACCTTGGACTTCAGCTCAGCCTCTTGCTCCTTGCCCATTGGAGCCAGAGGTGTCTCTTTATTCAAACAGACACTGGCTGCTGAGGCTAACAATCCCAAGGTCAACAAATAAAATGGCACAGACCCAATATTACCAAACAACATGATAGGCCACTAATTCAAGTCCAGAGATAGCCTCAAGATTGAGAGGAAACAAAGCAAGCTGCTAAATGAAGATTCAGCTACCTGCAGGGTCCAAGCATGCCAAAATGCTGCAGAAACTTTTCTCAGAACTTCTCCTTATATACAGGAAGCGAACCACATCCCTAAGGCAGCTACTCAGCTGCTCCAATAGATTCTACCATGGAGTTGATTACCAATCTCATCATGGGAAATAACTACATCCAGCTGGTCAGCCACTCAAAACCAGGCCCGATCAAGTTGACAGATAAATTTAATTACCACAGATGCCTATTATGTTTAAGGTAAATCCTTTCCAATTAATCAAATAGAAATATATATTTCATTTTTCTATAACCATTATTGAGTCTTAATTAATGTAATATGAATTATTATACTTTCATTAATTTATGGAAATAAACATGAGATATGGCATTTCAAGGAAAATGACGAGTATTTAGATAAACAGATGAAAAATGTGTAATAATTAAAAGGATTTTTAAATTATAATTCTCAGAAGCTTTATATTATCTCCTTCTCCAAATTTTGCTTTATAAGAATTTTAACTTTAAGAAATGTCTGTTTCAGGACTATGCTATTGAAGAATACTTTTCCTTAGTTATGAATGATGTATGATTTTCCTAGTTTGTATTCCTTCACATATGAATATTTATGTGTCTGGTTATTATATTAAAATATAATTAAATATTAATGTGATGGCTACACTGTTTTTTTTACATTTTCAACTTATTCTTGACATTTTCTATTCACTTTTTTGTATGCTTTCCTCCCCCCAATATGGTAACAGGTACTGCTGCAACAATTTTTGAATTGTCTTCAGCAATTTTTTACTTGCACACGATATTAATGTTATTGTTCGATAATTTCCACATTTGTTCAGAATACCTTTCTTTGGAATGGGTGCAAACATGGACCTCTTCCAATCAGTTGGTCAGGTAGATGTCTTCCAAATTTCTTGCTATAGAGGAGTAAGTGGCTCTAGTCAGGCATCCACTTATGGAAACATCTCAAAGGGTAATCAGTCAATTTCTGGAGCCTTGTTTTTCAACAATTCCTTCAGTGCAGCTTCAACTTCTTCCTTCGGTACATTGATTCTTGATCATATGATACCTCCTGAAATACATGAAAATGGACCAATTCTTTTTGTACAGTTATCCTGTGTATTCCTTGCATCTTCTTTTGATGTTTCCTGCATCAGTCAATATTTTGTCCATAGAATCTTTCAGTAGCAACTCGAGGGTTGAATTTTTTTTCTTCAGTTCTTTCAGCTTGAGAAATCCTGAGCATGTTATTCCCTTTTGGTTTTCTAACTCCTGGTGTTTGCAAATTTCATTATAATAATTGACTTTATCTTCTTGAGCTGCTCTTTGAAATCTTCTGTTCAGCTCTTTTATCTTGTCATTTCTTCCATTTGCTTTAGTTATATTCCTTTCAAGAACAAGTTTCAGATTTTCTTCTGGCATTCCTTTTGGTCTTTTCTTCCTTTCATGTCTTTTTAATGACATTTTGCTTTCTTCATATATGATGTTCTTGATGTCATCCCACAAATTGTCTGTTTTTTTTGGTCATCAGTGTTCATTGAATCAAATATATTCTTCAGGTGGTCTCTAAATCCAGGTGGGATATAATCAAGATAGTTTGGCTCTCATGGACTTGTTTTAATTGTCTTCAGCTTCAAGTTGAACTTGCATATAAAGAGTTGATGGTCTGTTCCACAATCAGCTCCTGGCCTTGTTTTGGTTGAAGATATGAGCTTCTCCATCACTTCTTATTTCCACAGATGTAGCTGATCTGATTCTTATGTATTTAATCTAGTGAGATCCATATATAGCCACCATTTATGTAGCTGAAGAAAGTTGTTTGCAATGAATAAGCCATTGGTCTTACAAAATTCTATCATGCAATATCCAGCATCATTTCTCTTACAAGGCCATATTTTCCTACTATTAGTGATGTTTCTTTATTTCCAACTTTTGCATTCCAATCACCAGTAATAACCAACACATCTTGACTGCATGTTTGGTCAATTTCAGACTGTGTAACTTGGTAAAAATCTTCCTTATCTTTGAGTTGGTGGTTTGTGTGTAAATTTGAATAATAATCTTCCTTGTAAATATATGAATATTTTCCTATCACAACATTTACTTCATAATTGATATTAAAACATTTTTTGTGAGGATGAATACTATACCATTCCTCTTCAATTTGCCATTCCCGGCATAGTAGATCACATGTTTGTTTGATTCAAAAAGGCCAAAACCACGTCATTTCAGCTCACTGATGCCTACAATATTGATCTTTACGTGTTCTATTTCATTTTTGAGAACTTCCACTTTTTTCTAGGTTCATACTTTGTGCATTCTATGTTCCAATTATTCATGGATGTTTGCAGCTGTTTCTTCCTATTTAAAATCATGCTACATCAGCAAATAAGCAGCATCACAATAAATGGAGAAAATATTGGAGTTATCAAAGATTTCTTATCACTTGGTTCCACAATCAACACCAATGGATGCAGCAGTCACAAATCAGATGACACTGAACTGGGAAAATCTGTAGCAAAAGACCTCTTTAAAGTGATGAAGAGCAAAGATGTCTCTTTGAAGACTAAGGTGTGCCTAACCCAAGCCATAGTATTTTCAATCCTTTATATGCATGTGAAAGCTGGAAAATGAATAATGAAGACCAAAGAAGAGTTGATTCTTTTGAGTTGTGGTGTTGGGGAAGAATACTGTAAGCACCATGGACTGTGCAGCTGGAATACTCTTTGGAAGTGAAAATGGCCAGACTTTATCCCACCTACTTTGGTCATATTGTCAGAAGAAACCTTTCCCTGAAGAAGGATGTCATGCTTGGTAACGTGAATAGTCAGTGAAAAAAAAGGAAGAGCCTCAACAAGATGGATTGACACAGTGGTTGCAAGGATGGGCTCAGGTATAGCAAAGATTATGAAGCTGGCGTAGGATTGGCAGTGTTTTGTCCTGTTGTACATAAGGTTGCCATGAGTCGGAGCCAAGTCAATGGCAGCTAAGACCAACAACAATATGGTAACACATGTGTGTTACAGAATATGTTTATCACATATACAAACACACACACACACATGCACACACATACATATACACACATATGTATATATATGTATGTATATATATGTATAAACCAAACAGAACTCACTGTCAGAGTCAATTCTGGACTCACTGCCACAGAATTGATTCCGACTCACAGCAACCCCCACTGGGTTCCTGAGGTGATAAATCTTTATAGAAGTAGATTGCCCAATCTTCCTTCCACTAAATTCCTGGTGGGTTTGAGCTGCCAACTTTCTGGTTAGCAGGCAAATGCCTTAGGCACTGCACCACCAGAGCTCCTATATGTATATGTGTATATGTGTGTGGGTATGTGTGTGTGTGTGTGTATATATATATATATATATATATATATATATATATATATAGCTGTTGTTTTTAATTCAGGTGCTATGGTGGCACAGTGGTTAAGGCATTTAGCATCTAACCAAAAGGTCAGAAGTTCAAACACAGAAGCTGCCCCATGGAAGAAATGTGAGGCAGTCTACCTCCATAAAGATTTACAGCCTTGGAATCACTATGAGACAGGTCTACTCTCCTATGAGTCAGAATCAACTCAATGGCAGTTGTTTTTTATTGTTTGGTGTCAATGAGGTAGTTCTGACTCAGAGTGAACTTGTGTATAAAAGAACAAAACACTACTGGTTCTGATTCATCCTCACAATCATTGCTATGTATGAGCCCATTGGTGTAGCCACTTTGTCCATCCATCTGGTTGAGGGTATTCTTTCTCACTGACCCTCTACTTTGTACCTAGCATGATGTTTTTCTGCAGGGACTGGTTCTTCATTATAACACATCCAAAGTATATGGGACAAAATCTCTCCATCTTCTCTTCTAAGGAGAATTCTGGGTGCACTTCTTCCAATATGATTTGTACATTCTTCTGGCAGTCCATGGTATATTCAATATTCTTCTCCATCACCATAATTCAAATATATCAGTTCTTATTTGGTTTTCCTCATTCATTTCAGCTTTTGCAAATATATGAGGCACTTCAAAATACCACAGCATGATTCAGGTACAAATTAGTCCTCAAGGGGATATCTTTGCTTTTTAACACTTTTAAAGAAGTCTTCTACAATAGATTTGCCAGTGCAATATGTCATTTGATTCCTTGACTGCTGCCTCCTTGGGCATGGACTATGTATCCAAGTAAAATGAAATCCTTAACAAATTCAGTATTTTCTTATTGAAGAAATTGAGTCAAGTTGTGAGGATTTTTTTAATTCTTTATGTTGAGGTATAATCCATACTGAAAGCTGTAGTCTTTGATCTTCATCATTAAGTGCTTCAAGTCTTCTTCATTTTCAGCAAGCAAGGTTATGTCATCTGCATATCACAGGTTGATAATGGGTCTCCTCCACTCTTGATGTTGCATTCTGCTACATATAGTCTACCTTCTTGTATTATTTGCTCTGCTTTCAGAGTGGATAAGTATGGTGGAATGATACAATGCTGACATACACCTTTCCTGATTTTAATCCAGGCAGTATCCTCTTGTTCTGATTGGTTCTTCTTTTTGGTTTTCTAACTCTCAGTCTTTGTACATTTCGCTATAATTCTATACTGTGTCTTCTTAAACTGCCATTTGAAATGTTCTGTTCAGTTCTTTTACTTCCTCATTGTCTCCATTAATTTTATCTACTTTATGTTCCAGAACAAGTTTCAGAGTCTCTTCTAACATCCATTTTGGTTTCTTTTTTTTTTTTTTTCCTAATGAACCTTTGCTTTCTTCATATATGGTGACTGTTATGTCAACCCACAGCTTGTCAGGTATTCAGTCATTAGTGTT
>NW_006922915.1:50026-53774 GCF_000298275.1 Orycteropus afer afer | reverse complement strand
TGAACCCTGCATGTAGCTGTGTTGTTCAGCAGCCTGCCATGCTCTGCCAACCTTGGGACTTTCAATGGACTTGAATTAATGGCCTGCTGTGTGGTTTGGTAACATTGGGGCTGTGCCATTTTATTTGTCTACCTTGGGCATGTTAAACTCAGCAGCCAGTAGTTGCCTGAGTGGAGAGATGCCTCTAGCTTCAGTTGGCTGAAAGCAAGAGTCAGAGCTGAAGCCCAAGGTTGAGGGGCTTTCACACAGCCCCTAGAGCCTGATACTTTGAACTCAGACTTCTAGCCTCCTGAACTGTAAGACGATAAACTCCTGTTTGTTCAAGCCATCCCATTTGTGGTATATTTTTGTCAGAGAAGCATTAGGTAACCAGAACCTGAAGAAATTGAATATTCTTACCAATTCTATAGTCAGAAATTGACCAAACTTGCAATCAAGACAATAGATAATTACTGACAATTAGAATGCAAAAGTGAGAAACAAACAAGAAGCATCAGTACTTATGAAATATGGCTTTGGTGAAAGATATGATGCCAGAGACCACATGATAGAATTTTGCAAGACCAATGATTTATTCATTGCAAATGCCTTTTTGAAAAAACATAAACCGCAACTATATATGTGAATCTCAACAGATGGAGTAGACAGGAATTAAATTGACTACGTCTGTGGAAAGAGTCAATGGAGATGTTCAATATCATCAGTTAGCCCAAGGCCAGAAGCTGATTGGGGAAGAGATCATCAACTATTCATATGAAAATTTACATTGAAGCTGAAGGAAATTAAAACAAGTCTATGAGAGCCAAAAGACAAGCCTGAATATATCCTGCCTGAATTTAGAGACCATCTGAAGAATAAAGGTACTGAACACCAATGACTAAAGACCAGACAAATTATGGGATGATATCAAGAACATTATACATGAAGAAACAGCTGTAAAGACTTATTAATCATCAAAGCATGGAATGTATGAAGAATGGATCTGGGAAAAGTGGATGTAGTTCAAAAATGAAACAAATGTATAATGATCAATATCATGTGCATTAGGAAGTTGAAAAGGACTGGTATTGGCTAAGAAAGCAAAAGGTCATTAAAAAGACAGAAGAGAGCAAAATGGATGCTATGAGAGACTGAAACATGTTCTTGAATGGAAAGTAAATAAAGCAAATGGAAGAAATGATGAACTGAAAAGACTAAACAGAAAATTTCAAAGCATGGTTAAAAATGACAAAGTAAAATATTATAATGAAATATAGGAAGAAATTGAATTAGAAAACCAAAAAAGGAAGACAACTCCTGGCATTTCTGAAGCTGAAAGAACTAAAGAAAAAATTCAAAACTTAAGTTGCAATATTGAATGATTCTATGAGCAAAATACTGAATGATTCAGAACATGTCCAAAGAAGATGGAAGGAATACACAGACTCACTGTACCAAAAGAATTAGTCAAAGTTCAACCATCTCAAGAGTAAGCATATGATCAAGAACAGTTTAATTGAAGGCAGAAATCCAAGCTGCACTAAAGAAATTAGGAAAAATGCCTCCAAGAATTGATGGAATACCATTGAAATGTTTCAACAAACAGATGTAGTACTGGAAGCACTCACTCATTCATAGCAAGAAATTTGGAAGACAAGTACTTGGCCAACTGACTGGAAGAGATCAGTATTTGTACCTATTCCAAGGAAAAATTATCCAACAGAATGCAGAAGTTATTGAACTATATCATTAATATTACACACAAGTAAAATCTTGCTAAAGATAAGGAAAAAATGTTTGCAGCAGTATTTTGACAGCAAACTATCAGAAATTCAAGCTGGATTCAGAAGAGGAAGTGGAATGAGGGATATCATTACTAATGGCAGATGGATCTTAGCTGAAAGCAAAGAATACCAGAAAGATGTTTACTTGTGTTTCATTGACTATGCAAAGGAATTAGACCATAACAAATTATGGAAAACATTACAAAGAATGTGAATCCCCACATGCAGAACATTTACATAGACAAGGAAGCAGTCATTTGAAAAGAACAAGAAGATGCTGTGTGGTTTAAAATAAGGAAATGTGTAAGTTAGTTATATCCTTTCACCATACTTATTTAATCTGTATCCTGAGCAAATAATCCCAGAAGATGGACTATATGAAGAACAAGATTTCAGATTTGGAGGAAGACTCTTTAATAATATGTGACATGCAGATAACATAACCTTGCTTACTGAAAGTGAAGATGACCAGAAGCACTTACTGATGAAGATCAAAGAATCCAACTTCAGTATACTTTGCTCCTCAACATAAAGAAAACAAAAATTCTCACCAACTGACGTTAAACAACATCATGATAAATGGGGAAAAGACTGAAGTTGTCAGAGATTTCATTTTACTTGGAACCACAATCAATGTCCATAGAAGCAGCATTCAAGAAATCAGATGACATATTGCACTAGGATGTCACTTTGAAGATTAAAATATCATTCAAGAGATGATATTTTCAGTAGCTTCATGTGCTTATGGAACTGACCAATGAACAAGGAATATTGAAGAAGACTAGGACCCTTTCAATTGCAGTATTGGAGAAAAATACTGAAAATAAAATAGCCTGTCAGATGAACAAATGAATCTGTCTTGGAAGAAACAAAGCCTGTTGCTCCTTAGAAGTGAGAATGGTCAGCCTTCCCTCATTCTTTGGTCATGTTGCCAGAAGTGACTAGTCATGCTTGATAAAACAGTGTCAGCAAAAGAGAGGAAGTCTCTCCTTTAGGTGGGTTGACACAGTGGCTGCAAAGTTGGATTCAAGTATAGCAAAGATAGGAAGGCACAAGACCAGGCAGTGTTGCGTTCTGTTGTGCATAGGGTCTTTATGAGTCAGAACTGACTCTGTAGTACATAACAACCTACCAACATGCTAAATATGTTCAAGAAAATTAACGAAAATAATTCAATTTTCTGCAAAAGGTTAGGAGATATAAAAAACCCTAATGAAACTCAGGGACATAAAGTAAGCTAATTTGTGAAATGAAAGCTTCAGAAAATACTTAGCTAAAAATAGGATTAATGAACTGCTACATAGGTTAGAAGAATGAACCAACAAGGGAGAAAATAATGAAAATACAAAAGACAAGATTCTATAGAGATAAATTATAAAGTCTATCAAGTATATAGCTGGCATTTGTAAAAATGAGAAGAGCAAAAATGTGCAGACACAAACTTGAAAAGAAAAAACATATTTTTAACTGACAAATACACTAATGCACACATTCAAGAATGCTTAATATAAATAAACATTATGTCTGCACACAGAATAATAAAAGTCTGGAGTGAAAGATAAAGAAAAACCTTAAATGCAGAGTACAAAGTATATTGCTTTAAAAAGAGCCCAATTGAGGCTGATTGCTGACTTCTCAATAGGAACAATGGAAACATAAGATGATGCAATAATGGATTCAAAATGCTGAAAACAGATAAATGCTAACAATGAATCCCATGACAAGTGATAAAGACAGATGTATTTAAGCAGATAAAATTAATGAAGAGCAAGGGTATATAAATGATCTAGACAAGCTCAAAGATTATTGACTACATGAAGCATTAACAATTACAACTGGATTTAAAATACAAAAAAAAACACACAATAGTTTATAATTGTCTGAGAAGGTTAACTGGAGTCAAATTAAGTTTAAGTTTTGTGCATTGCTTGGGAATATGGAAAAATTTACTAACTAAATATCCAATAACTTTTTTTTTTTTTTTT
>NW_006922915.1:47597-48616 GCF_000298275.1 Orycteropus afer afer | reverse complement strand
GTATTCCATTGTGTGAATGTACCAAAGTTTGGTTATCCATTCCTCAGTTGTTGGACATCTAGGTTGTTTCCAAGTTTTGGCTATTGTAAATAGAATGCAATAACTTTTGACTTATAGACCCAAAGCTATTATTGCCTCTGGAGATTTCTTACCCAGAAATTTCTCTTCATGATGCTGAGAGACACCTTCTTGACAAGTAAACCCCCTATTTTGTCCCCTCTCTCTAGAATTAGCTTGTTCTTTCTTTCTCATGACCCCTGCACCACTTACCTGTGGAAAGTTCCTTGCCCTGAAAAACTTTTCCTACATAATAAAACTTGTCAAAGCATTGACCCTAATAATTAGCTTGTTTTGAGCTACTGCCATGTCATGGTCATATTTTCTCCTTAATCAGTATTGAAATTCTTCAAACTCACAATAGAAATTTATATAGTAATAACTACCAATTTAATAAATGAGGAAATAAAAGAATACTTTAAAAAATTTAAATGAAGGAATAAACAATAGAACACAAAATTGAGAATAAAAAGTAAATTGTAAGATAGTCTGTAAGCACAAAATTAATCTAAAGTATAATGGACTAATAATGATATTAAAATAAAATTCATGTGTATCTGGATAATAAAACAAAATCTATCATATTATAAACAGCTTTTAAGCATCACACTTAAATATACATTTATAAAAGTGAAAAGTACAAAGATGGCAAACCTACACAAACATCACCTAATGAACATATTGTAAAAATAAGTTAATCATCTTAAAAGTACATTATAAGTCTGGGATGTGGAGAGATTCGGACTCTCATACACTTCTGGGGGAATTGTAAAATGATACAACCACTGTGGAAAACAGTATGGTGATTCCTTAAAAGCTGGAATTAGAAATACCATTTGACCCAGCAATCCCATTACTGGTTATATATCTTAAATAAGTGAAAGCCAGGACAAGAACAGATATATGCAAAACAAAGTTAATTGCAGTGCTATTTACAAGAGCAAGAAAGATAGAAACAACCT
>NW_006922915.1:39412-46412 GCF_000298275.1 Orycteropus afer afer | reverse complement strand
AGCTAGAAATTTATTTAAAAATATTTATCAGAAAATAAATTGCCATAGAAATTAGAATGTATTTTTAGATAAAGGAAAAGTATGATGCTACATATCAAAACTTGTGGTTGACTTAAGCTTTCATCCAAAGGGTACATTTCTAAGAGAATTTATTTCCTCTCTAAATAATGAGAAAGCTGGAAAAAATACATGAAACAAAGGTATTCAGACTGAGGAACAAAAGAGAAGCAAATAACCTGGCTTGTGTCAGGTTCATCTTAGTACAGCTATCCAAAAGAAGTGGGAAAATTTTTGAACATACGCTTTGCCAGTAAGCATAAATAAATAGCAAATAAACACATAAAATCTATTTAATGCCCTTGTTCTTTAGAGAAATGTAGATTAAAACTACAATGATATATCACTTTATATCCATTACAATAGTAACTAACTAACTCACTGCCATCGAGTCAGATCTGACTCATGGCAACCCCTCCTTGGGTTTCCGAGGCAGTATCACTACAGAAGTAGATTGCCCAACTTTCTTTCAGAGGAGTAGCTGATGGATTTGAACCACCAGCCTTCTGGTTAGCAGTCAAATGCTTTAGGCACTATGCTGCTAGAGGTCCTTATGTATTACAGTAACTAAGATTAAAAGTAAAAAGAAAACCATGTGTTGGAGAAATGGTGGAGATACTGGGATTCTCTTATTTGATGGCTTGAAGGCAAAACATTACAGGCATTTAGTCAAATCTTCATTCAGCAGCTTGCCATGTTGCCTGTTGATCTTGAGACTGTTTCTGGACTTAAAATAGTGGCTTACCTTGTTGCTTGATAATCTTAGGACTGTACCATTTTACTTGTCCACCTTGTGTTTGTCAGGCTCAATAGTCAGCAGCTGCTTGAGTTAAGAGAAGCCTCCAGCTCCAGCAGAGCTGATGCCCAAGGTTGAGGGGCTTTTGCGCAGCCATTAGAGCTAGCACTTTGAACCCGGAATCTTAGCCTTCTAAACTGTAAGAGAATAAATCCTGTTTGTTCAAGCCATCCACTGATGTTATTTTCTATTAGAGCAGCACAGGATGACCAAAATAATATTGAAATATTTTTTAGAGAAGTATTAATTCTGACACCAACTGCCCCTCCCATGAAACTCACTACTTCTCTTCTGGTTCAATAATTCATTGCAATGGCCACATAGAACTCACAAGCCATATTCTCAGTTATGAGGTTTATTAGGGAAGTAACAGGCTACAATTAAAATTTAAGGATGCTCTCAAGATACAATTCATTGATCAGGACAGTCTATCCTCTAGTATTCCCTCAGTTCTTCCTCTTTGGCCCTTGGCCTCTTGGTCTGGCCTCTGCTCTGCTTGGGCAAGTGTTACAAAGCTCTTTTAACTCTACCAATAGATGTACCTAGGTACATCCCACTTCACCAGCAAGCCTATTGCCCAAAGGCACTCAGCTTTCTCATTTCATGGGCTGGCAGGCACACTATGTATTGTGCCTTGTGGTTCCTCTGTGGTTGTCTCAGCTGCTCCTATCAGCCAGTCATCTTTGCTGTCTCTTTGTCAAGTAGGTCCAGCACAAGAATCTCCAGTTCAAGGACACACTCCACACTAACTCCACATCTTCTCTCTTGATGGCAGTGAGATCCCCGCTTCTGCCTCTCAAACTCAACTCCTATCTATTCCAACACATAGTGACCCCCATTGGGTTTCTGAGGCTATAAATCATTATGAAAGTGTATTGCCCCATCTTCCTTCCATGGAGTGACTGGTGGATTTGAACAGATGACCTTCTGGTTAGCAGCCAAATGCCTTATCCACTACTCTGCCAAATCTCCTTCTTCTGTCTCTAGGAGAGTTCATTTTAAGCCTAGCCGAACAACAAAAGTAACAAATTTCCACATTAGGGTTTCATACAACTTATTTGCATGGTCCCATGCCCACCTTAGTGCCATGCACCTTATTTACATTACTCAAAATGATCCATTCCCCTTGGTAGGACACAAGTATCTTACATTTGTATGGTTCCACCCAGTAATCTGGTGGAAGTCACAAACACCATGTTAGGAGAGCCATACAAAGTAATTCACTTCACCACAAAAGGAGAGAAATCCAGAAGATAGTGTTAAAAAAGGAGGAAGAAAGGCATTTGAAGAAGAAAGAGATCAACAGTGTCAGCAGTGTCAAATGCAATTTTGGTGCAGGATATATAAGCATAGACTAGTACATTTGTTTTATTGATATGCTAGTGAGCATTTCAGTGAAGTAGTGGATTTAAAAACTGCACTATTCAATGGCAAGGAAGTTGATTTCTTCAGATATTTCTTGGAACATATCCCACTTGGCTCTTCTCAAATACTTCTGTTGTCTTTCTTCTTATTATGCTACTTTTTTTTTCCATTTATTAAACTTGATTACTCTGGCAATTTCTTCTTGAGTTATTTCCATCATGTTCAGATAGTTTCTCACTATAAATCAACTTATAACTAAGGTACCAATACTTCAACATATTATGCATAATACATAAAAGACTGACAAAAAAGTTAAAACAAAGCTTATATAATCCAAGTCCAAAAGTACAAATATGCAGCTCAACTTGCATTTATCTTGTGTTTATGGGATCCTGAAAACAAAGGAAAAAAAAAAAAAAAACTTCTAAAATTATCATATATTTTACTGTAAAAGACTTGATGCTAGAGTGTTTGGTTTGGGTTTATCCTCAATAGCATTGGTTAAGACTTCTATTTAATTCATGAAACAGCAATGTTATTTTTATGCATTTAATTATGATTATGGATGATGTTCTAATGAACTACTTTCATGCTTAATAGTTTCATTATATTTCAATACATATTCTTTGCAGACAATTAAGAGTTTCCTAACATTGATTCCTGAGAGATGAGGAAGAAACTTTGATTTCCACAGTTTACTGTATACTGAATATGTCCATCTCCAGCAGAAAGAAGGTAATACAGTTGCAGCCTAAGAGACTACGTTGACTAGAATTCACTCACACATACACATAAGGTGGTGGTGGGGAGCACAATCCACAACTCTTCCAGTGGTTCCATGGAAGTCTTACCTGGGTGTCTAAATGTTGACTACTCTGTAGTTATAAAACAACCACCTAAGTCTGGGAAAAGAACCACCTCAGATAAATAAAAGAAATTCTCAATGTTCAAAAGGCTAAGAATTGTCCCTTTTTCTATTATGAAGAATAAAAATCTCATAATCCAAGGGGCATAAACTAGAATAGAGCATGAATATAGAAGCATTTATTTTTCCCTGAATGGGTCAGACAGCATTAGAGTAAGGTTTCTCTGATATCATCTATCAAAGCTTAAAACAATGACTCAACAGTAAAAAAATTCCCGGCTAATTTAAATTCATGTCGCATTTACTAAAATAGAGTATATGCTGGTTCACAAAGAAATTTTCAGTACATTTAAAATGATTTTTTTTTTAAATATATCTTCTAAAGGAGCTCTGGTGGTACAGTGCCTAAGGCATTAGACTACTAACCAGAAGATTGAAAGTTTAAACCCACCAGCCACTCTGCAGAAGGAAGAAGGGTTAATCTACTTCCATAAAGATTTACTGCTTCAGAAACCCATAGGGGTCACTATGAGTTAGGATCAACTTGATGGCAGTGAGTTTGTGCATTTATTTATTTATTTTCCGTTATGGTCTATAAGAAAAGTTGCATTAAATTGAAATCAGTAACATATATACATATCCAGAAAAATTCACAATTATTTGACAAAAAGATGACACTCTTCTGAATAATGCATGTGTGAATGAAGAAATAAAAAGGAAATTAGAAAATATTTCAAGCTAAATAAAAATGAAAACAGAACCTAATCCTGAACAGAGATAATTTATTTTATAACTCTACTATAGAAATGTTTAAAATAATGGTATTTTTCTAAGTATCCAAATTGTAAAACCACTGCTACATGCTTTCCAACTCTAAAACTAAAAAGATTATTTTGTACTGTATTATTGTTTGAATTGTTATATTGTTAAGTGCTGGACTAAAGAGATTATAATTATATCAGTTTTTCTGTGAACAACTTGAAGGAGCAAATTAGACATATTTTTTATTTTAAAATATTTAAGTAATATTAAGTTATATTTTTCTAATATTTAAAGTATTTACAATGCATTTAGGAAAAAAGAAACTTATATAGGAACCAAAATAAGGAAATTAAAATGAAGGATAATTCCATTATCAGAAATAAAACAAACTCCTAAAATTTTGGGTTACTTCTCTCAGGATTATTTTTATCTCTTTGAATACATACGCAGAGGGATGTAAGGAAATGGCCTCAATTTTGTACTTTTTTTAAACTTAGGGACAAATTTTGAGATTCTATCAACAGATGGTATAGTTAAGCAGACTTACCTCTTCTCTCCCAATTATTGTTGAAATGCATGAAAAAATAAAGAAAAAAAAATTGAAACAGCCAAACAGTCAGGAACAAAACTGCTTGCCATTTAAAAAATAAATAAATAAATAAGAAAAAAAAAATTTTTTGGCCTAGAGGCTTCTAAGCAACATGATTCTTACCAAAATATGCAGCATTAAGTGAGCGAAAAATGTGAATAAAGAAAATACTCAGAGTTGTTAGTAATCCCTCATAAATTGGGACAAAGGAGAATGGGGGTTGAGAAGAGAATATCCTGAAAAAAATGCATATTTTCAATGATGAGGCATTTATTGGACTGGAAGCTCTGGTAGCATAGTGGCCAAGGCACTTGACTGTTAACCAGAAGGCTGGTGGTTCAAACCCACCAGCCACTCTTTGGAAGGAAGGTTGAGCAATCAACTTCCATAGTGATACTTCCTCGGAAACCCAAGGGATCATTATACTTCGAGTCTGACTCTACGGCACATAACAACAACAACAGGCATTTGACTGCTAACCAGAAGGTTGGCAGTTCAAACCCACCAACCACTCCTGGGAAAGAAGACTGGACAATCTACTCTCTTAGAGATACCACCTCAGAAACCCAAGGAGGGCTAGCTATGTGTCAGAACCAAATCAACAGCATTGACTTTGCAGTTGAGTCTTGGAACTAACTCACCAGAAAGTCAGCTATCCAGAAGGTCTGAAGTTTGAACCCACGAGCTGCTCTGTGGAAGAAAGATTGGGTACTCTGTTTCCATTAAGATTTACATCATTGAAAACACAGTGGGGGTCATGATGAGTCAGAATCCACTCAGTGGCACTGAGTTTTTGAGTTAGAGAGCCTTGGGACCTGATGGGGACTGTTAATGAAAATGTTTGCTAAAATAGAATGGCCAAACATGAACAAACATGGGGATTGCCCCAGCAGAGGCAGAGAATCTAGGCTCTACATATTCCCTCATTTATTTATTTATTCCATACCACTTTACTGAATATTTTCTAAGGAATGGGGCACTCTGGTGGCATAATGACTAAGGCATTTGACTGCTAGCCAGAAGGCTGGTGGTTCATACCCCCAAGGCACTCCACAGAAGGAAGTTTGGGCAATCTAATTCCGAAGTGATACTGCCTCAGAAACCTAAGGAGAGGTTGTTATGAGTCAGATCCAACTCCACAACAGTGTATTGTTGTATTTTTAAGGAATGTACCAAATTTAGCAGTAGAACTAATGAGAAAAATGAGATAGTTCTCATCTTTCACATGTGTGTTAGGCTGGATTCCCTAGAGAAGCAAAATCAGTAAAGCTTATACAGAGAGAGAGAGAGAAAGAGGAAATTTATCTTAGGAAAATGGGTCACACACTTATAGAAACTGGCAAGTCCCAAGTTCTTGGAACAAATGTCAGGGTAGAGGCTTTTCCTGATGCACACAGTTGCAGGAATTGATGAACTCAAGGTTGGCAGGCCATATACCAGCTGTTGACTCCAATGAATGACAAATCCAAGCTCTCCAGGTTGAATGGTGGACAGTTGTAGACAGCATAACAGGATCCCAATCCACAGAAGAGTGTCTCTTTTCCCAGGATGTCCATAAATATATTGAAAGCAAGCCACACTCCTAGGGAAACACCCAGTCTATGGATTGGCTGCTCAAAACATTCACATCCAATCCCATCATGGGAATAACCCACATCGCAATTGCTTAAACCACACAGAATTGTTGTCCAGCCAAGTTGAGACACAACTCCAACTATCATAGTCCACCCCTTTTCAATTTGGCTATTGTACACATCTTCTTAACCATATGTAATCTCTAAATAAGGACAATTATAAAGTAATATTTGCCCCTAACATGATACACTAACACGCTTACAACTGAAATGCATTAACCTTATTTACATTTCCCAGTTCATAAAAGAAGGAAACAAAATATTTGATGCACATATACAATGAAGAAATATAACAATCACAGTCCTCATTTCTACAACTGGTCATGTGGTCATAGCTGATATTCAGAACTACCTTCTTCCACCACCCATTCTGTAGTTCCCTTGCCCTCAACAAGCACCTCAGTTGGTCATGGTTTTTTGCTTGGTGGGGTGACCCAAACCTTCATTCCTGAAGGGTCTGGGCCATTAGTAGTCATATCATAATTGGGTTGCTGTAATTTTCCATTGATTTTAATCATAGGGCTTGGTAATACTAAGAGACTTCCTAAAGAATCTCCTGTATTCCAGACATATTCTTCTTTACCTCCATTATGTAATGTCAATCCAATTTTACCTTGGTAATGAGGATCTATCACACCAGATAGTACAGTAATGCCCTCCTTTGTCTGTTGATCCAGAGGCATGAGGAAGTCATAATGGCCAGATGACATTCTTAACTTCCAGTTCAATGTAATCAGTATTGTGTATCCAGGTGGGAGTGTTCCTCCCTTTGGGACTAGCATCTTGAGACCTGCAGAGCATAGGATATCAGGGACAGGAAGCAAACATTTTTTGAGTGGGTCACTAAGGGTAATAGTGAGTGGTACCACTCCTGTTTCCACCCCTTAGTTTCTGGACCCATGAATCCTGGCTTTTGGAGAAACAGAACTGTA
>NW_006922915.1:33195-34030 GCF_000298275.1 Orycteropus afer afer | reverse complement strand
TAATGCAAATGCTCAGTCTGCTTAGGTGGTAATTGAAAGTTTGGAAGTTTAAGTCTTCTCAGGGGTATCTTGAAGGAAAGGCCGGGTGACTTACTTCTGAAATTCTATGGAGTTTTTGACTTTACTCTCACATATATGGAGTCATCATGAATCAGAGTCAACTCTACAGCAACTGGACTATCAAAGAAATTGATAAGTCAGTGATTTATTGAGTGTTTATGGGTGTTGATAGAGTAGGAAAAAATAAGATCTTCTAAAATCCAGGTTATCCTTTTGCAAGGTATAAGATATATTTATGACAAGATGATGAGAACCTAGAATAGGATATTGAATTTCAGAAGAGAGAATGCATTTCAAGTGCCAAACAAAATCTTCATAGAGTCCCAATTGAGCTCTCCCTGTTATTCATCTCTCTTACAGAGTATATGACAAAAGCCAAGCATGCTGGATTATTCTTTTACAAGCTATTATAAAGCCAGAGAGAGGAAAAAAAAAGCCAAAGATCAGCAAAGAACACGTTCTTCCATGAAACAGACTCAAAGCACATGGCACAGGAAATAGGACATGGTAAAGGGGGTGGAGTGAATCTCAGCAGCTTGACCCCCAAGCTTCTTGGTCATGAGCTTCTTGATTCAGATTTCTTGGCTCACTGGAAAGCTCTTTAAATCTGTTTATTCTTCAGAATCATCTTGCTGTCGTAAAATCTGTGAGTACTGTGATATACTTTACACAAACTGAATTTTACTTGTGACTCAAGTATTTTTCTTGTTAGCTTTGTGCACAGCCATGTATCCAACTGATACACAAAAATCAAGCTAGTTTATACCCTTAATGT
>NW_006922915.1:0-3358 GCF_000298275.1 Orycteropus afer afer | reverse complement strand
AAATTAAAAGGAAACACACTTTCACAGAATATGTTTGTGAAAGAAAACACATGCATTTTATTCCCATATGTCACTTCTAATTAACGAAAAGGAAAGTGAAAATAAAGTTACAGAGTTGAATTTTCTTGTTACTCTGGTCCTAATTTGACTCTATCCCTCCTTTCCCTAGTCATGGATCCACTCAAAATTCCTTAATGATAGAGAATACCTAACAGGATGAGAAGCTAAAACCACTATCAATATTTTGTACTAGAGGTTGGCTATTATACATCTAGTATTAACTGTAAAACTTTAAACTTATAAATGATTAAAAATAAATTAATAATTTATTGAGTGAAATACTAACCAAATAACAAAGGCAGTCCAGCAAGTAGAAGAATCATTAAAAGCAGTTATGGGAAAGGAATGAATTGATCTTCAGCAAAGGACCTGAGGAGGCAATATGTTCATCATACAGTAAAGACTGCCTTGTCCTGTGATAAAGATAATGTCACAAGAATTAATTGACAAGATCTTTTCTGTTAATGAAGATAAGCAAATATTTGTTGTCATTGTTAGAGTCTGTTTTTACTCACAGTGAGCTTATGCAAAATAGAGCTAAATAATGCCCGGTTCTGTGCCATGTTCACAGTCCTTTATATGCTTGAGCTTATTGCTGTAGCCATTGCATTTCATTGGTCTTCTTTGTCACTGATTCTCTGCTTTACAGAGGCTGATATCCTCCAAGGACTCTTCCCTCATGATAACATGGACAAAGTATAAGAGAAGTCTGGCCATTCTCATTTCCAAGGAACATTCATGTTGCTCCTCTTTTAAGACAAATTTGTTTGTTCTTCTGGCAGTTGATGGTATAATGAATATTCTTCACCAAAAGTATAATTCAAATATATCAATTTCTCTTTGGTCTTCCTTATTCATTATTCAGCATTCACATGCATTTGAAGCTATTGAAAAGATAATGGCTTGGATCAGGCCCTCCTTAGTCCTCAATGTGACATCTTTGCTCTTTAACACATCAAAGAGGTCTTTTGCAGCAGATTTGGGCAATACAGTACATGCTTTGACTACCTGATTGCTGTTCCATGAGTTTTGATTATGGAACCAAGTAAAATGAAATCCCTGGCAACTCCAATCTTTTCTCCATTTATCATAATGTAGTTTATTAGTCAAGTTGTGTATTTGTTTTCTTTATATTGAAATATAAGCCACACTAAGAACTGTAGTCTTTGATCTTCATCAATAAGTGGTTCAAGTCTTCACTTTCAACAAGCAGTGTTGTGTCATTTACATATCTCAGATTAATGAGTCTCTTCCACTCCTGATGCCTTCTTCTTCTTCATGTAGTTCAACATATGGGATGATATCCTCAACATACAGATTGAATAAGTATAGTGAAATGATACAGCCCTGATATACATCTGTCCTGATTTTAAACCATGCAGTATGCAGTATCTCCTTGTTCTCTTCCAACCATGGCCTACTGGCTTATGAACAGATTCCTCAGTAGCACAATTAAGTGTTCTAGAATTCCACTTTTCTCAATGTAATCCTTATGTTTTTGTTTGTTTGTTTGTTTGTTTTTAATGATCCACAGATGAATACCTTTGCATAGTCAATAAAACAGAGGTAAACATCTCTCTGGTATTCTTTGCTTTCAGCCGAGATGCATCTGATATCAACAACGGTATCCCTAGTTCCACATCTTCTTCTGAATCCAGCTTGAATTTCTGACAGTGTTCTTTAGTTGTACTGCTGCAAATGGTTTTGTGTTATTTTCAGCAGAATTTTACTTGTGTGTAATATAATGAAAAGTGTTTGAAAATTTCCACATGTATTGGATCACTTTTCTTTCAAATGGGTACAAATATTGATCTGCTCCAGTTAGTTTGCTCAATAGCTGTCTTCCAAATTCCTAGGCAAAAAAGGGTAAGTATTTTCTTGTGTTGAATCCATTTGTTGAAATGTCACAATGAATATACTGTCAATTCCTGGAGCCTTGGTTTTTTTGGTTTTTGCCATTTCCTTTAGTACAGCTTGTACTTCTTCCTTCAATATGAAAAGGGAAAGAAAAACCTGTAATGGCACAAATTCTGGCACATAGTAACCTTCATTGTATTTCTAAGACTGTAAATCTTCACAGAAGTACATTGCCACCTCTTCCTCCTATGGGAGATGCTGGTGGGTTTGAACTGCTGACATTCTGATTAGTAGCCAAATGCTTTACCCATTATACCACCAGAGCTTCTTTAACACCATCAGTTCTAAATCATATACCCCCTCCTGAAATGGTAGACTATCCATCAATTCTTTTTGGTACAGGGATTCTGTATGTTCCTTCCATCTTCTTTTGATGTTTCCTGCATCATTCAATATTTTGCCCATTGTTGTTGTTGTTATTTGCCATCAAGTCGGCCCCGATTCCTAGCTACCCCTCCTTGGGTTTCCAAGGCAGTATCACTACAGAAGTAGGATTGCCCAACCTTCCTTTCAAGGAGTGGCTGGTGGGTTTGAACTGCCTGGTTAGCAGTCAAGTGCCTTAGGCACTATGCTACCAGAGCTCTTATTTTGCCCATAGAGTCCTTCAATACTGCAACTCAACTTTTCAATTTTTTCTTCAGGTCTTTCAGCTTAAGAAATGTTGATCATGTTCTTCCCTTTTGATTTTCTAACTCTGATATTTGTGTGTTTTGTTATAACATTTTACTTTGTCTTCTCAATTCACCCTTTTAAATCTTCTGTTCAGATCTTTCACTTCATCATTTCTCCCATTCACTTTAGCTACCCTAATTCAAGGCAAGTTCAATAGTGTCTCCTGACATCCATTCTGGTATTCTCTTTTTTTTTTTTTCTTTTTAGTGACTTTTTGCTTTCTTCATGTATGATGTACTTGATATCATCTCACAACTCATGTGGTTTTTGTTGTTTGGTGTTCAATATCTCAAATGTATTCTTTAGATGATCTTTAAATTCAGGTGGGATACACTCAAGGTAAAATGTTGCCACACATAGAGTCTTTTTTAAATTTTATTCAACTTAAACATGGATGTGAATGATTGGTGGTCTATTCCACAGTCAGACACTGCCTTGTTCTGACTGATGATATTGAGCTTCTCAACTGTCTCTTTCCACAAATGTAGTCTATTTGATTCCAGTGTATTCCATCTGGCAAGGTCCATGTGTACAGCCTACATTCATGTTGTTGAAAAAAGTAATTGAAATGAAGAGGCGGGGCAAGATGGCGGACTAGGCAGAAGGATTGCGCAGACCCTCTTCAACAAAGAAAAGGGAAACCAATTAACACAGACACAGAAGATAATCTTGGACCCCTGAGCCTTGAAGGAAAGGATGCAGATTTGGA
>NW_006922914.1:136569-137303 GCF_000298275.1 Orycteropus afer afer | reverse complement strand
CTAAAAGGAGGGTAGGGCAGGTTGGTATAATAAGAAATGAGTGTGAAAGAATTTTGTTATTTATTAAACAGGTAATGGGGCCTGTCGTGGGGGGGTTTGAGGGTTGCCCGTTAACTCCCATAACAGAGACTGAGGAAGGGAAACATGGTTCCGAGAAGGAGGAGAGTACAGAACAGGTAGCCTTAGTATTAATTAAAAAGGAGATTGACTTACCCACTACCTTGATAGTGACCCTGGGCTCAGCGAGAGTGATTGTGGTTGTTGAGTCTGGGCTCCTTCAGTCGTCAGTGGCCAGGCCCAAGATTGTCGACAGCGGGTTAGTGCATGGGGAGGATGGCCTTCCGTGCTTTGACACAGAGGGACAGTCACTCTTCCAGTGTCTTTTCAAATCACACACTGGACGTGGGCCGGGGGCCGGTCGGGGCTAAGGGCAGGATTTGGCCCAGTGTTTTTTCTTACTGCACTTGAAGCAGGATCGGGAAGCCGCTGAGGAAGGAGGTCTTCTGTCACTATGTGCTGGCCTCAGGGCTGCTAGCAAGGCATTGGCCTGCAAGGCGGCTTTCTGGTGGGTCCTGGCTTCTCCATCTGTCTCCGCTTTCTCTTCTTGGGTGTTAAAGACTTCAAAGGTCATATTTACTCTGTCTCCAATGGGAGTTTGCGGTTCCTCTTTAGTTTTTTTTTTTTAAATTTCTTTCTAATGTCAGGAGCTGACTGGGTTATGAAATGAGTGGCTA
>NW_006922914.1:129861-131206 GCF_000298275.1 Orycteropus afer afer | reverse complement strand
GGTTGGTCCGATAGAGCCTGGTGGAACCACTGAGACTATGGCCCATAGCTGCCCTTCACGTCCGGAATTGAACACACACCTGTGATTTTCAGCCAAACAAAATACAGACATATGAGTTGAACATTTACTTCAAGTAGATACACTCCTTGGAGATAACAATCATTAGAGAAAGAAGGGCTGCTTTTGTACAGGCAGACAGCTCAAGGGGCAAGAGCACATGGAGGGATGGACACAGGGAAGAGGTAACTATAGGAAGGAAGTGGTAGGGGAGCTATTACATTGTGGTAAACTGTGGTCAATGACATGAGACAAAGTATATGTTAACTGCTGTATAGAAAGTGAATTTGCTCTGTAAATCTTCACCTAAATCACAATTTAAAAAAATGAAAAAGAAGAAGAAAAAGATTTCAAAGGGCATCTCAGAAGACAAGGTAAAGCATTGTAGGAAATGGGTAAAGAAAGACCTGGAGTTAGGAAACCAAACAAGAAGAATATGATTGGCATTTCACAAGCTGGAAGATCAGAAGAAAAAATTCAGGCTTCAAGGTGCAATACTTAAGGATTCTATGGACAAAATATTGAAAGATGCAGGAAGCATGAAAGAGGATGGAAAGAATATATATAGTCACTGTACAAAAACAGAGTTTGTTAATGTTCATCTATTTTAGGAGGTGGCATATGACCAAGAACAAATAGCCAGACTTCTCACCTACTTGGTCATGTTGTCAGAGGGACCATTCTCTGGAAAATGAATATCATGCTTGATAAAGTGTGGGTCAGTGCAAAAGCAAAAGATCATCAATAAGATGGATTGAGACAGTGGATGCAATGATGGCTCAAATATAATAAGGACTGTGACAATGGTGCAGGACTGGGCAGTGTTCTGTTGTACATGGGTTTACTATGAGTTGGAGCTGAATTAACAACACCTAACCAGAATAACATGTACTAACAGTTTTGTTTTTTGCTTCTTAAATTCAACCCATGTTACTAAATATCCTTCTACTGTAATGTCTGCTAAGTATTACAGTGTATGAATTACTTGAATATCTATGTATATAGTGTATTTATGAGCAAGAATTAAATAATTCTCCATTGTCCAATGAATTTATTAATGAAGCCATTTTATTGTGTATTACTCTGCTCATAACAGACCTGAAAATATTGAACAGTCAGGTACTGTTTTTTAAAAAGTCCAAGTCTGAATGTCCTAAATATAATGCTTATTGAAAGAAGTCAATCTTAAGGAAGTGACTGCTGCCTGCTGTCTATTTTGAAAAACTGGCAGAATTGAACCATGCTGTTTGGGGATGGATGGTAACGAGATAGATAATACCATCTTTAA
>NW_006922914.1:126322-129210 GCF_000298275.1 Orycteropus afer afer | reverse complement strand
GCATTTGGCAGCTGACCAAAAGGTCTGTGGATCAAACCGACAAGCTGCTCCTTGAATGAAAGATGAGGCAGTCTGCTTCTATAAAGATTTACAGACTTGGAAACCCAATGGGGGTCACTATGAGTTAGAATCAATTTGATGACAGTGAGTTTAAAGTGCAGCTTTCAATCACCTTGTAATTGTTCAAATATCTCTACCCTATGTCTTTAAAATCTGTGAGTTCTGTGAAGTTTATCTTTTTTTCCTCCATCACTAACCTCACTCCATTTCCAGTCTTTACTGAATATAATACTTGTTTTTACTGAATGTAATACTTACCTTACTGAAGATAATTAAAAAATGATTGCACCAATACACTGACAGAAAAGTTCCAGAACTGCAAAAAGAATGCAGAAGAGGATGAGGAATAAGGGATATCAATGCTGATGTCAGATGAATCTTGTCTGAAAGCAAAGAATACCAGAAATATGTTTACTTGTACTTTATTGACTGCAAAAAACATTCAATTGTCTGAATCATAATCAATTATGGATAACATTGAGAAGAGTATAAATTCTAGAACACTTGGTTGTGCTCATCAGAAACCTATACATAGACTAGGAGGCTGTCATTCAAATAGAACTAGGGGATACTTCATGATTTAAAATCAGTAAGGGAGTGTGTCAGGGTTGTACCCTTTCACCATACTTATTCAATCTATATACTGAACAAATAATCCAAGACGCTGGACTATCTGAAGAAGAATGGGACATTAGGATTGGAAGACTCATTAACAACATGCAATATCAGAGAAATTACTTTGCTTGCTGAATGTGAGGATGACTTGAAGCACTTACTGCAGACTGAAGCATGGATTACATCTTAGTATAAAGAAAATTAAAATCTTCACAACTGTACCAATAAGCAGGACCAAAATAAATGGAGAAAAGATTGAAGTTGTTAAAGATTTCATATTACTTGATCCCACAATCAACAGTCATGGAAGCAGCAGTCAAGACATCAGACAATGTATTGCACTTAGCAAATCTCCTGCAAAAGACCTCTTTAATGTGCTGAAGAGAAAAGATTTCTCCTTGAAGACTCAGGCATGTCTCATCCAAACCATGATATTTTCAATTGCTTTATATGTATGTGATAGCGGGACAATGAACAAGGAAGACCAAAGGAAAGTAAATGCTTTTTAGTTGTGGTACTGGTGAAGAATACTGAAAGTACTCCCAAAAAAGTGAAAGACTCGCCAAAGAGTGAACAGACTTGTGCTGTTAGAAGTGCACCCAGAATGTTCCTCGGAAGCAAGAATGGTTAGACTTCATCTCACCTACTTTGTTCATGTTGTCAGAAGGGACCATTCCCGGGAGAAGAGTATGATTCTTGGAAAATGGAGGGTGAGTGAAGAAGGGGAAGGCCCTCAGCAAGATGAATCAACACAGTGACTGCAACGATAAGCTCAGGTATGGCAATAATTGTGAGGCTGGGACAGGACTGGACAGTGTTTAATTTAGTTGTACATAGTGTTGCTATGAGTTGGAGCTGGCTCGATGACACCTAACAACAAACATGGATTGATTTTCTAAAGTAGAACCAGTCTTGTATTCCTGGTATAAATCCCACTTAATCATGGTATACGATTTTTTAAAATGCTTTTGAATTCTGTTGGCCAGAATTTTGCAGAAAATTTTACATCTGTAGTATGAAATATATTGTTCATGTGGGGAATTTGGTGTTGCTGTATTTAAAACACTGAGCTGCTAACAAAATGATTGGCTGTTCAAATCCACTAGGTATTCTGTGGGAGAAAGATGAGTTAGTCTGCTTCTGTAAAGGTTTACAGCTTTGGAAAATCTCTGTGTCAATTCTATTCTGTCCTATACTGTTGGAAATGACTCAGCGGAGGGGTTTTTATTTATCGTCCTGTAATTTCTTTGTTTTGATATCTTTGCCTGTTTTGGGTATCAGGGTGGTTGTGGACTCATTGACTGACTTAGGGAATATTCTTCCTCTTCTATGTTTTTGATTATTTGAGTAGAATTTGTGTCAGTAAAATCTGGTCCTTGGGCTTTTTTTTTTTTTTTTTTAACAGTTTTCCAGGAGCCCTGCTACTACAGTTGTGAATGTGTTCAGCCAGTAACCAAAGGGTCCATAGTTCGAACTCACTACCTGCTCCATGGGAGAAAGTTGTGTCTTCTTGCTTCTTTAAAGATTTAAAGCCTTGATTGCTCTATGGAGGCAGTTCTGCTTTATCCTATAAGGTTGCTTTGAGTCAGAATTGACTCAATGGTAGTGAGTTTCATTTGGAACTTGGGCAGTTTCCTGATTACTTCTTCAGTCTCTTCTTTTGTTATACATCTGCTTAGATTTTCTACCTCTATTTGAGTTAAAATAGGTAGGTAATGTTTTTCTAGTAAATGGTCCCTTTCACCTAGATGTTCAAATTAGTTAGAGTACAGTTTTTCATTTTGTCTTTCATGATTCTCTTTATCTTATTTGAGTCTTTTGTAATGTCTCCAATTCCATTTCTTATTTTGATTATGCAACACTACTCTATTGTTTTCTGGTCTCCTGTGTTTCTGGCAAGTGATATTCAGTAATTTTTATAGTGAACTCTGGATAGTTATGTTGTGCTTTTTGTTTACTGTGTTCTGAGTTCTTTCTTTGTCTTTAGTTTTCAAAAATTGTATTTTCATTTGTCTTGGAGGGGTTCTTATTGTATTTCTTCTATTTGGAGTTCATGTAGCTTTCTGTATTTTCAGGCTTGGTTCCTCATTCAAGTCTGAGAAGTTTTCTATGACCATCTGTTGAAAAATTCTTTCTATACCTTTCTTATTATCATGATACTTTGGAATTCCTAAAAACCTAGTACTAGATTTTTTAGTTGCATCCCACATATC
>NW_006922914.1:125539-126153 GCF_000298275.1 Orycteropus afer afer | reverse complement strand
TGTTCAACCTCCATATCGAATTTCTCATCTTAGATCTCATTTTGTTTCCTAATATCCATTTGTTTTCTGATCTCCATTTAGAGATGTATGCTCTTTGCATTCTTTAAAGATATTTAACACTTTTGTCTGAAAATGTCCTTTTTTTGGCCTTTATCCTGGTCTGAAATTTTCATTTCTTCCTGTTTTTCTTCTTATTGAGCTCCTTTATTGTGATCCTGTGTGTTTTCTTATTTTTGTTGAATGTGGGACATTTTAATAGCTTATTGTGGTATTTTGGAATGTGAAGATTTCTGGATGCCAGCAGCAAGTAACTCCCGCCTTCTCTGCCACCTCTGCTCTGCTTCCTCCTTTCCCATTTCACAACTCACCTTCCCCCTCAAAAACTGCAACTGTCATTTGGGATTCTGAGATCTCAGCCTGTGTCTCTTTTTATTAGTTGCTCAGTGGATTAGTTTAAGGGGAATAATAGGGAGCTACTGTTTGCTCTCCTGCATTGTCTTTCCTTAAGGGCAAACCTGTATATTAATAGTTGATCATCTAATCTTTAAACCATCCCAAGAGTCTTCATTTCACACATATTAGGTTTTTACTCCATTGTTCTTATATTTTATGGC
>NW_006922914.1:121872-123546 GCF_000298275.1 Orycteropus afer afer | reverse complement strand
CGAAGACAAAGAAAGAATCTTGTGTGCAGCTCGGGGTGGGGGAGAGAGAAGAAGAAGAAATGTCATTCACAACAGACAAACAATAACAGTATGTTCTAATTGTTTAGCAGAAACCATGCAGGCAAGAAGGCAATGGGACAGCACATATAAAGCACTGAAGGAAAAGAACTTACAGCCAAGAATTCCATATCCAGACAAATTACCCATCAAATATGAGGGTGAAATCAAGACATTCTCAGACAAACAGAAATTAAGGAAATTTGTGGAAACCAGAACAAACCTACAAGAAATACTAAAGGGAGTCCTTCCAATAGAGAACCCACAAAAGAAAACAACAAATTAAAATCAGGACAGTTAACTGCAACACATAAAAAACAATCTAGAAATAGATGCTCAAAATAAGCTCATAAAACATTGTACACAAAGAAACAAAGGAGTTAATCTGCAGCAACAAAGCAAATTGAGGGGATAAAGGTTCTAATTACAAAACTTCCAAATGGAGAGGAACTGACTGTTCCAAAATTAAAGAGACAAGAATTCACTTCAGGGTAACCACAAAGAAAACTAACAGTCCCCTAAGCAAACCCAGAAAGGGCTTAATGAACCCAAAATCATCAATAAAGATGAAAATAGAGGAAACACTTGACAACAAAATGAACTCAGCACAGAAAGGAATAAGGATCAAGGAAACTTGAACAACACAACAAAAAACAATAGAATGACAAGAATCAATTCATACCTGTCACTAATTATACTCAATGTGAATGTACTAAAGGCACAAGTCAAGAGAAAGAGAGTGGCAGACTGGATAAGAAAAGAAGTCTCATTGATATGTTCCCTACAAGAAACTCATCTTAGACACTTAGACACAAAAATAAAACAAATTAAAAGTTAAGGGGTGGAAAAAATACACTAAGCCAGTGTTGAACAAAAAAAGAGCAGGAGTGGCAATATTAATTTCTGATAAAATATACTTTAAATTGAAAAACAGTGTAAGAGACAAAGAAGGTCATTATATGATGCTGAAATGGTCAATTAACCAAGAAGACATTACTATAATAAATATCTATTTTCCAATGAAAGTGTTTTGAAATATATGAAGCAAATATTAATTGAATTAAAAGAGAAAGTAGACAAGTCCACAATAGTTGTAGAAGACATTAACACACCACTTTCAAGGCAGGACAGATCAACTAGGAAAAAAACTAAATAAAGATACAGAAGAACTGAACAACACAGTCAACCAGTGGACCTCATAGACATCATATACAGAGTACTACATCCAACAGAAGCACAATATACATTCTTCTCAAATACACATGGATTATTGTCCAGAATAGATAATATGTTCACACATTAAAAACAAGGTTCAATAAATTAAAAATATATTGAAATACTACAAAACACCTCCTGGGATCATAATACTGTAAAATAATAAATTATTAATAGGAATATCAAGGAAAAAACATCAAACATGTAGAAGTTGCTCAAAAACTACTGGATAATAGAAGAAATAGAGTGAAATTTAAAAATTCCTAGAAACAAATGACAATGAAGATACATTTTACCAAAACCTATGGGACACTGTGAAAGCAGTCCTCAGAGGACAATTTGTAGCAATAAATGCACACATCAAAAAGAGGAATGAAACAAAATTAACACTCTAACTCAACA
>NW_006922914.1:120073-121207 GCF_000298275.1 Orycteropus afer afer | reverse complement strand
ATGATCTCTAAATTAGTGTGGGATGTACTCAAGGATGTACTTTGAATCTTGTAGGTTTGTTTTCATTTTATTCAATTGCAACTTGAACTTCATATGTGCAATTAATGGTCAGTTTTACAGTAAACCCCTGACCTGTTCTGATGATATTTAACTACCTATTGTTTTTTCCCACTGATACAACTTGATCCAATTGTATATCATCTGGAGAGGTCCATGTGTACAGTAGAGATTCATTTCGACAAAAGTATTTCTGATGAGTAAGTTATTGGCCTTATAAAATTCTATCATGTGATCTATAGCATTTATATCTCTAAGGCTATGTTTTCCAACAACAAATCAATTTTCTTTGTTTCCAACTTTCACATTCCAACTACCAATAATTACCAACATCTTACTTGCATGTTTTCTCAACTTCAGATTGCCAGAGTTGGTAAAAAATCTTCATTTTTTTCATCTCTGGCAGTAGTGGTTGATGTACAGACTTGAATAATCTTCATATTAACTGGTCTTCCTTGTATGTGTAAGGGTGTTTTCTTATTACTAAAACCATTGTATTTCTGGATAGATCTTGAAACGTTTTTGAAGACGATTGTGACACCTTTCCTCTTAATTTGTTATTGTTGGCACAGGAGACTCTATGATTATCTGATTCAAAATGGACAGCACTAAAGAATTTCAGCTCACTAATGCCTAGAATATTGATCTCCATTTCATTTTTTTATAGCTTCCATTTTTGTCGATTCATATTTCATGTTTCTAACTCTTTTTTCCCATTTTTATTCATGACACGTTAGCAAGTGAAGGTTCCAAAATCTTTACTCCATGCATGTCATTAAGGTCATCTCTACTTTGAAAAGTTGTGTTTTTAGTAATTCCAAATCTTAGAGGCTCCAGTACTATGTTAGAGAGTGTTCCTCTTCTATTCATACTGTTTACACAGACTTCCCCCCACCCCTGTAAAGTTATTCACCAGATACTTCTTCCCAGTCTGTCATAGTCTGGAAGCCCCACTGAAACCTGTCCATTTTGAGTAGCCCTGGTGATATTTGAAATACTGGTAGGCTTCCTTCCATCATCACTACAAAATGCAAGACAATACATTATGCCAAACTGACAGACAAGCAGTGGCATATT
>NW_006922914.1:118406-119628 GCF_000298275.1 Orycteropus afer afer | reverse complement strand
TGGAAGTAGATTGCCCCATCTTTCTTCCGAGGAGTGGCTGGTGGGTTTGAACCGCCAGCCTTCTGGTTAGCAGTCAAGTGCCTTAGGCAGGAGGCAAAATTAGTAAAACAAACTTGACACTAGCATTGGATTTGAGTTATTATTTGGGGAAAATCATATTCAACTGCAAACAGGAATAAATATGCAAGTAAACTACACAGTCTGCATTGACTAAAATTTTAATATTCTGGGCTGTGTGTTGACAAACATTTTCTATGAATGGTCACATAGAAAATATTTTCAGCTTTGCAATCCAGACTCTATTGAAGCTACTCAGTTCTGCCATTATCCCTTGGAAACATCCATAGCATCAATAGATTATACATAAGTGAATGGGAATGCCATGTTTCAGTAAAATATTTTCTGATCCATTTTCTGTGTCATTCAGAGGAAAGATTATTTCCAGTGTGATTTCTTCGTGTTTCACTAAAGGTCAGAATATTTGCATTCATTAAGAGAGAAGTAAATCTGTAGTTATATAGGTTTGCAGCAAGCATGGAGACTTTTAGAAAAAAATGATAAATAAATAAATAATGGTGCACAGATTAGCAGGATACCAGTTAAGGTTTTGGGTAGTTAATTTTTTGAGATTGCTAGTTCTCTAATTCTTTTTCTTGCTCAGGCTTTGAGACAAGATGAAGGAACTACACACACACTAAGAAAATTACACCTTTATAAAATCACTTTGTTCTTCAAAAATATGGTCCTTGTTTATAATGTTGAAACTATGATACATTTTTAAAATTTTACATGGAATGTAAAGATTCAAAAAATATCAAATAATATCTATTTCCATGAACAAAATCCCAGAAGTTCATAGAGTAGAGCATGTGTTCATTTTCTGTTAGATGTATCATGGTGTCAATATTATAAGCAAGGACCCTGATAACTGATCCTTCATCATCTTGTACCACAAGGATACATTGTGAGCAAGGATTCTAGTAACTGAACCTGTACTATGTTATAAGGGTAGAGTAAATGGTGAACAAGGAACACAGTCTCTGAGCCTTCACCATGTTATGTGAAGAGGATAGATGGTGGACAAGGACTCTGAAACTTAACATGTTGAAAGGGGATGGTAGAATGTGAGCAAGGATAGCAGTAATTGTATCTTCACTGTGTTGTTTGGGGAAGATAGTAGGTGAGCAACGATCTTGGCAACTTAGTTTTTTTTTTTTTTTTT
>NW_006922914.1:113068-114412 GCF_000298275.1 Orycteropus afer afer | reverse complement strand
CCAACGAACCCCAAACAGGATAGACCCCAAAAGAAAATCACCAAGACACATCATCATCAAACTCATCAAAACCAAAGACAAAGACGGAATCCTGAGAGCAGCATGGGAAAAACAATAATTTATCTAAAAAGAGCACCCAGAAAACATAAGCTCTGATTTCTCAGCAGAAACCAGGTGAATGAGGAGGCAATCGGGTGGTATACATAAAACCCTAAAAGAGAAAACTTTCAACCAAGAATTATATACCTGGCAAAACTGTCCCTCAAATATGATGGCAAAATTAGGAGATTTCCAGATAAGCAGAAACTAAGGGAATTTGTTAAAACCAGACCAACCTTACAAGAGATGCTAAAGGGAGTCCTTTGAACAGAGAACAAAAAATAGCAAATAACAACTGACTATTAATACACAAGATGATATAACCCAGAAACCACATCTCTGGACATATCCAAAGTAAAATGAGCTTACAGGATTGTAAACAGAGAACCAGAGACATCAACTGGCAAGTGGGACAACTACAAACAAAAAGAGGGAAAAGTCTGTGTAGTTAGAACTTCTAAATGATGAGGAACTTAAGAGAGTTGCAAGATAGAATGGACTGTTTTAACTCAGGGAAAAAAAAATTATAAATCATAAGATAACTTCAAAGAAAAATGATAAACCTTTATATCACAATAAAAAAGAGGACAAGCACAAATATTTAGCATATACTAAAACAACAGCAAAAACGGAAATGAAAACATGCCTCATAAACATAATGAGCTCAGCAAAGAAAATAATATGGATCAAAGAAACCAGGGACACCATGAAAAAACACATAACAAAATGACAGCAACAAATTCAAATTTATCAATAATTACACTGAATGTTAATGGATTAAATACACTACTTAAGAGACAGAGAGTTGCAGATTGGATAAGTAAACAAAACCCATCAATATGCTGCCTACAAGAGACACACCTTAGAAATAAAGATAAAAATCAAAGGTTGGAAAAAGACATACCAAGCAATGGCAACTGTAAGAGAACAGATACGGCAATAGTAATTTCTGATCAAATTGACTTTAAGACAAAAACAACCATACAAGACAAGGAAGGAGATTATATAATGATTAAAGGAACAATTAATCATGAAGATATCATCAAAATAAATATCTGTGAACATAATGAAAGGGCACCCAAATACATAAATCAGACTTTAAAAGAGTTGAAAAGGCAAATAGATGATTCCACAGCCATAGTGGGAGACATTAATACACCACTTTCTTTGAAAGATAGAACAACTGGAAAGAAACTCAACAAAGATGTGGAAGAGCTAAACAATACAATCCACCAACTTGGCCTT
>NW_006922914.1:109839-110540 GCF_000298275.1 Orycteropus afer afer | reverse complement strand
AAATCTATTCTTTAGATGATCTCTAAATTCAGGAGGGAAATATTGAAGATTATATTCTGGCTGTCTTGTTTTAATTGTCTTTAATTTCAAGTTGAACTTTTATATGAGCAGTTGCTGGTCTTCTCCACAATCAGCTTGTGGCTTGGTTTTGCCTGAGGTTATTGAGCTTTTCCATAGACTCTTGCAACAGATGTAATTATTCTGATTCCCATGAGTTCCATCTGGTGAAGTCCACATGTGCAGCCACCAATTTTATTGTTGAAAAAAAAAATGTTTGCAATGAATAAGTTGTTGGTCTTCCAAAATTCTACCATGTGATTTCCAGTATTATTTCTCTCACCAAAGCCAAATTTTCCAAATACCAGTGATACGTCTTTGTTTCCAACTTTTGCATTCCAGTCACCAGTGATAATTAACACATCCCGATTGCATGTTAGGTCAACTCAGACTGCAGAAGTTGATAAAAACCTTCAATTTCCTCATCTTTGGCTTGTGTTTGTTGGTGCATAAATTTGAATAATAGTTGTATTAATGGGTCTTCCTTGTAGATGTATAGATATTATCCTATCACTGACAAGATTGTACTTCAGGACAGATCTTCAACCATCCTTTGTGATGATGAATGTCATGCCATTCCTCTTCAAAATTTTCATGACCTGTTCAATTTCCTCTTTTGTTATAGGTCTGTTCAAGTATCCTAT
>NW_006922914.1:106222-109084 GCF_000298275.1 Orycteropus afer afer | reverse complement strand
TTATCTTTTTAGTAGTTATTGTAAATGGTATTTTTTCCCCTTATTTCTTTATCAGAGAACTCTGTGTTGGTGTAGAGGAATCCAACTGATGATTTTTTTTTTTTTTTTTTTTATGTTCACATTGTATCCTGCCATTTTGCTGAGCCTCTCTATTAGTTCCAGTAGTTTTTTATTGAGTACCTCAGGCTTTCTATGTACAGGATCATCTCATCTGCAAGTAGAGATATTTTTACTTCCTCCTTGCCAATTTGTATGCTTTTTATTTCTCTTTCTTGCCTTATTGCCTTGGCCAGGACTTCCAATACAATGTTAAGTAGAAGTTGTGATAGAAGGCATCCTTGTCTGGTTCCCATTTGTAAGGGGAATGTCTTGAGTCTTTCTCCATTAATAAGGATGTTGGCTGTTGGCTTTGCATACATACCCTTTATTATGTTGAGGAATTTCCCTTCTATCCCTATTTTGCTGAGAGTTCTGAACAGGAATCAATGTTGGATTTTATTAAATGCCTTTTCTGCATTGATTGATATTATCATATGGTTCTTTTCTATTGCTATGTTTATGTTGTGGATTACATTGATTGCTTTTCTGATATTGAACTTCCCTTTTAAACCTTGTATGATTTGCACTTGGTCCAGTCATATTATTTTTTTGATAAAAAACAAATGGATTCTTTTGAGTTGTTCGATTCTCTTGGCTAGGATTTTGTTAAAGATTTTTGCATCTATGTTCATGAGGGATATTCGTCTGTAATTTTCCATTCTAGTGGTGTCTTTCCGTGGTTTTGTTATTAGTGTTATGCTTGCTTCATAAAATGAGTTTGGGAGTATTCCATCTTTTTCTATATTCTGGAATAGCTTGAGTAGCATAGGTGTCAAATCTCCGAATACTTACTAGAATTCTCCAGTGAAGCTATTGGGGCCAGGACTTTTCTTCGTGGGAAGTTTTTTCATGACCTGTTCAATTTCTTCTTTTGTTATAGGTTTTCTCAAGTCTTCTATCTGTGAGTGGGATAGTTAAGTAGGTCTTGTGATTCACGGAACTTGTCCTCTCTTCTACGTTCTCAAATTTGTAGGCGTACAATTATTCATAATATTCTGTCAGTATCTTTTTTATTTCATTTGGTTCTCTGTGATGATACCCTTTTGTTTGCAATTCTGATTTGGATCTCTCTTTTTTTCCTTTTGTTAGATCTGCCACTGGTTTATTGATATTATCAATCTTTTTGAAGAACCAGCTTTTTGTTTTCTTGATTTTCTCTATGATTTTTTCTTTTCTGTTTCATTTATTTCTGCTTTGATCTTTGTTATTTCATTGTCTCTAGATGCTGTAGGATTCTTTTGTTGTTCTATTTCTAATTGTTGGAGATGATGAGTTAGAGTGTTGATTTTGTTTCTTTTCTCTTTTTTCATGTATGCATTTATTGCTATAAAATGTCCTCTGAGTACTTGTTTCGCTATGTCCCATACGTTTTGGTATAAAGTATCTTCAGTCTCATTTGTTTCTTGGATTTTTTTTATTCCAGTTTTTATTTGTTCTATTACCCAAGAGTTTTCAGCAGTGAATTGTTCAGCTTTCATATGTTTGATGATTTTTCCTTGCTCTTCCTATTATTAATTTCTAATTTCATAGCATTGTTGTCCAAGATGTTTTGTAGTATTTCAATGCTTTTGAGTTTATTGAGGTGTGTTTTATGTCCTAACAGATGGTCTATTCTGGAGAAGAATCCATGTGCAATAGAAAAGAAGGTGATTTGTGTTTTGTTGGGTAAATGCTCTGCATATATCTATGAGGTTGTGTTGCGTGATTGTATTGTTGAGTTCTTCTGTATCTTTATTGAGTTTTTTTTTCTAGTTTACATATTCCTCATTGAAAATGCTGTGTTACAGTCTCCTACTCCTATTGTAGGGTTGTCTATTTTTCCTTTTAATGCAGTTAATATTTGCTTCACCTATTTTGGAGCACTTTCATTGTGTGCATATATATTTATCGTAATGCTTTCCTCATCAATTGACCCTTTCAGCATCATATAATATCCTTCTTTGTCTCTTATGATGTTTCTCACCTTAATGTCCATTTTATTAGAAATTAATATTGCCACTCCTTCTCTGTTATGGTTACCATTGGCTTGGTATATTTTTTCCATCCCTTAACTCTTAATTTGTTTTTATCTTTGTGTTTAAGGTGAGTCTCTTATAGGTAGCATATTGATGGGTCTTTTCTTATACAGTCTGCTACTCTCTTTCTTTGATTGGTGCATTTAGTCCATTCCCATTGAGTGTAATTAATGATAGATATGAAGTTATTACTTTCAGTCTATTGCGGTTTTTACTTTTTTTTGGTAATGTTTTTGGTGTTTCCTTCGTCCATATTATTTTCTGTGCTGAGGTTGATTTGTTGCCTAATGGTTCCTCCCTTTTTTTGTTTATTATTGGTCTTGTGCTAGTTAAACCAATATAACCAATATGTTTTCCTTCCTTCTGGGTTTACGTAGGGGGATTGTTAATTTTCTTTGTGGTTATGTTGGAGTACATTCTTGTCTCTACATTTTTAGAACAGTGTGTACTGTGAAGACATTGTCCTCTTTTCCTGTCCATTTGAAAGTTTTTACCTGGAAGTTTTATTCCCTCTAATAGGTTAGTTGCTGTTGTCATGTGCTGATTGACTTCCTTGGTTTTTAGTGTGCAATGTTTTATTGTCTTACTTTGAGTTTCTATTTCTGATCTGGTTTTAATGTTTATACTATGGATCCTGAGTTTGTTGATTTCTGTTGTGGGTTCCTTATTCGAAGGACTTCCTTAAGCATTTCTTGTAAGGTTGGTCTGCTTTTCACAAAATCCCTTAATTTCTGTTTGTCAGAGAATG
>NW_006922914.1:103592-105986 GCF_000298275.1 Orycteropus afer afer | reverse complement strand
TTTTTCCCCTTCTTCTTGTTCTGGAATCCCAATGAGTCTTATGTTGTTTTTTTTTCTCATGTCATTTCATATAATTCTTAAGTTCTCTTCATTTCTCTTAAATCTTTGTTCTGACTTGTCTTCATACAGGCTGATGTCCTGGAATTTGTCTTCTAGTCAGGGTATGCATTCTTCAGCCAGTTCTAACCTACACTTTTGTGCTTCTACTGTGTTGTATAATTCTGTAATTTTGGTATTCATCTTCTGGATTTCTAACTGCTGTTTTTGTATGTATTCTGATTGTGCATTAATCTTGTTATTTTGTTCTTGAATGGTTTTCCTGAGTTCTTCCAGGGAATTGTCTGTGTTCTCCTTGCTTGTGTTTGGAGTTTCCTTAGGCTCTTGTAAAGCTCTATAAACATTCTAAATTCCTTCTTAGATAAGTCTATCTCCTCCTCTTCCTCCATGTTTAATGAAACCTTTGTTTGTGGTTTTTCTTCTAATGCCTTATCCTGCTTTTTTTTTTTTTTTCTCTGATATTACCTGTTGTTTCCTAGACATTTTGAGGATGTCTTTAACTGTTGGTTATGTATTGATTTGTTTTCTCTTAGTTTTACAGTTTAATATTTTGAAAAGGTGAAGCTGGTGTATTTTATTTTTTAATTATTAATTCAGGTATCCTGGGTTGCTGTGAAGTTTTCTTTATGATGGTGGAATCAGTGTGTGGAATATGGATATTCGTTTCTGTTTGCCATAAAGAAGGCTTAAAATCCAAACCGAGATGTAATGTGGTGGCTGAATGTGCTTTCTTCTATTGGTTGGGTGAAGGTATTGGTGGAGAAGGTGGGAGCGGAAAAGAGAAAGAAGGATAGCTCCACATTGCTAGGGCTTTGTGCGGGCTGCTTGTGATGATGTTGTACTGTTATTCCGAGACCTGTAGCTGAATTTCAGCAAGGATTCCAGTTGTTAGGGGGTCGTCACTTTCTGCATGACTCAGACACATGCAAACACCTGATTCCCAAGTCCACTCAGCACCAAAAGCCCACCCAAGAGAACTGCCAGGCTCAGTGATGCACCTGGGGGGTTCCCTCTGGGCCTGCCCACCCATGACACTAACCTAGACTGCTATCCACTGTGGGAGTTCTTCTCTGGGTTTGCTCACCCACAGCACCAAAAATCTACTCAGTTTCAACATCTCTGCTCTGGAGCTAGGCCAGTGCCCATGCATAAACTGTGGTCTAAATATTAGTGACAAACTCAAGCATAGGCCCCTAAGTACCAGTAAGCTGACCGAAGCCTGATTGGTGGTCTGGTATGAAGGCACCTCTCCAGCCCCATCCTCTTGTGGCACCGAGGGTCTCTCTGCTCAGGTTTCAGTGATGCTGAACATGCTCATTTGCACTTAGGTGACCCAATTTACTGATAAAATCAGGTGCTGAAGGTAGATCTTTGGGGTGATTTCTGGTATGGTGGTGTGGTGTGTCTTCTTCCTTAATATAGGGACATTTCAGAGGCTTTCTCATCTGCCAATCAGCTCTCCCCAAGGGAGGTCTCCGGTGGTCTTTCTTGGCTGCCTGTCAGCACTCTGCAGGATAGAACTTCTGATCATGTTACTTTTTTCCCCCTGTCCCTTTCTTCTTTCTAATTCTACTCCCCTAAATTTGGTGCACTCTGACTCATTGAGCTGTTCAGAACACCAGAATCCCTAACGCAAACTGCTGTACCTAGTTTTTCAAACACTAAAATGCTAGAGGGAAATAGCGTGGTGATTACTGATGAGACTCCATTTTGAATCCCTTGAGTTTATTTTTGTGTATGGGGCAAGTTATAAGTCTTGTTTCATTTTTCTGCAAGTGGATATCCAGTTTTGCCATCACCGTTTGTTAAAGAAGCTCTCTCTTCCCCATTTCATGGGTTTTGGTCCTTTGTCAAAGATCAGCTAGCCATAGATGGATCATCTGTTTCTGGGTTTTCAGCTCTGTTCCATTAGTCTATCTTTCTACCATTATACCAATAGCACACTGTCTAATTACTGTGGTTGTCTGATGTGTTTGAGATTTGGGACTGTGAGACCTCCCACTTTGTTTTCCTTCTTCAGCGGTGCTTTGCTTATCTGGGGTATCTTTCCTTTCCATATGAAGTTAATAATTGGCTTTTCCATATCCTTAAAAGTTGTTGATGGTATCTGGATTGGGATTGCATTGAATATATAGATTGCTTTGGGTAATATTGATAATTTCACAATATTCAATCTTCCTATCCATGAACTTGATTGCTAAACAGAAGGCCGGTGGTTCAAACCCACCAGCCACTCCTTGGAAGGAAGATGGAGCAATCTACTTCTGTCATGACATTGCCTTGGAAACCCCAGGAGGGGTCGCTGTGAGTCAGGTCCAACTCAATGGCACATAAGAA
>NW_006922914.1:99967-103492 GCF_000298275.1 Orycteropus afer afer | reverse complement strand
CAACAAGGCAGGTTCTTCCATTTATGTAGATCCCTTGTAGTTTCCTTTAGTAGAGTTTTGTTCTTTTCTTTTATAAGTCTTTTATGTCCCCAGTAAGATTTATTCCTAGATATTTTATCTTTTTGATAGCTATTGTACATGATATTGTTTTCCATATTTCCTTTTCGGAGGCCTTTTTGTTTATGTAGAGGATTCCAACTGAATTTTGTGTGTTGTCTTTGTATCCTGCCAAATTGCTCAACCTTTCTGATAGTTCCTGTAATTTTTTTTGTTGTTGTTGTTGAGTTTCTTTTCAAGGTTGACAGTTCAAACTTACCAGCCACTCCTTGGAAGGAAGGTTGGGCAATCTACTTGTGTAGAGTGACAGCCTCATAAATCCAAGGAGGGGTCGATATGTGTTGGGACCAACACAACAATAGTGAGTTTTGTCCTGGGTCTTCTATATAGAGTATCATGTCATCTCCAAATAGAAATAGATTTACTCCCTCTTTACCAATCTGGAGGCTTTTATGTCTCTTTCTTGCCTTATTGACCTGGCTAGGACTTCCAATACAATGTTAAATAGAAGTGCTGATAGAGGGCATCCTATCTGGTTCTCATTCGCAAGGGAAATGCTTTGAGTTTCTCTGTTAACAATTATGATGGCTGTTGGCTTTGTGTATATGCCCTTTATTATGGTAAGGAATTTCCCTTCTATCCTTATTTTCCTGAGTGTTCTGAACAGGAACTTTGTTGGATTTTATCAAGTATCTGTTCTGTGTTGATTGATATGATCATATGGTTCTTTTGTTTTGTTTATGTGGTGAATTATATTTATTGTTTTTCTAATGTAGAACCATACTTGAATACCTGGTATGAATTCCACTTGGTCATGGTGGATTATTTTGTTTTGTTATGTTGTTGGACTCTGTTGGCTAGGATTTTGTTGGTCAGTATTCATGAGGGATATTGGTTTGAAATTTTCCCTTTTAGTGGTGTCTTTCCCTGGTTTTGGTATCAGTGTTCTGCTTACTTTATAAAATGAATTTTGGAATATACCATCTTTTTCTCTGTTCTGGAATAGTTTGAGTAGTATAGGTGTCAACTCTTCCCTGAATGTTTGGTAAAATTCTCTAGTGAAGTTATCTGTGCCAGGACTTTTTCTTGTGGGAAGTTTTTATATGACCTGTTCAATTTCTTCTTTTTTTACGGGTCTGTTCAAGTATTCTATCTCTGGCTGAGATAGTTTAGGTAGGTCTTGTGCCTCTAGATACTTGTCCATCTCTTCTAGGTTCTCAAATTTGGTAGAGTAGAGTTTTCACTAATACTCTATTGATATCTTTTCTATTTTTATTTCAGTTGATTCTGTTGTGATGTCACTCTTTTTGGTTATTATTCATGTTTTTGCATCTTCTCTTTCTTTTCCTTTGTTCCCAGTGGTTTGTCGATTTTGTTAATTTTTTTCAAAGATTCAGCTCATTTGTTTATATTCTCTCTTGTCTTTTTGTTTCCAGTTTCATTTATTTCTGCTCAGATCTTTATCATTTCATTACTTCTGGATACTGTAGATTTCTTACCAAACCAAACCTAACTCACTGACATCAAGTTGGATATGACTCATAGCAAATACTCCTTGAGTTTCTGAGGTAGTATCACTATGGAAGTAGATTACCCAACTACTATAATTTGATCTATGGTTACTAATTTTGCTGTGTCACATGGGTTTTGTAAGATATATCTTCATTCTTGTTTGTCTGTAGGAGTTTTTTTCCCTCATACTTCATTTCTTCTGCTACTCATTAGTTTTTGAGCAGTGTATTATTATTTTTCAGTTTCCATGTATTTGGTATTTATTCCTTGATTTCTAACATCATAGCATTATGATCTGTCAAGATGCTTTGTAGTGTTTTAATGTTTTTGAATTTATTGAAGATTGTTTTGTGTCCTAACATATGCTCTATTCTGAAGATGATTGTGTGCACTGGAGAAGAATGTGTATTATGCTTTTGTTGGGTGGAGTGCTCTGTATATGTCCATGAGGCTGTGTTGGTTGATGGTGTTGTCGAGTTCTTTTGTACCTTAGTTGTTTTGTCCCCTTTTGAAAGTGCTGTGTTAAATTCTCCACTTACTATTGTTGAGTTGCCTATTTTCCCTTTCAATTCAATGAATATTTACTTCATGTATTTTGGAGCACTTTCCTTGGGTACATAGACATTAATTATTGTGATGTGTTCTTGGTCAATTGAACCTTTTTTACAGAGCATAATTTGTTTTACATTCAACATTTTGTGTGCATTTGGTTTCACTCCCGAATTACCATCCCCAACCCTAATCCACTCCCTCCCTTCCCTTCCATGAAAACACCCCTATTCATGTGCCCTTCTCAGTTTTGTACTCCTGTCTATCCTGCTTTTCTTCCATGTGAGTGTTGCCTGTCTGGTGCTCTGTGGCTGATTACTTCTTTCTCTCTCTTTTCCTCCATTCTTTCCTTCCTTCTTTTCAATCTTTTTTTTTTTTTTTTTTGTGATTTGGGTGAAAATTTACAGAGTGAATTCACTTTCCATAGAGCAGTTCACATACACTTTGTCTCATGATATTGACTACAATTTACCCAATGCAACAGTTCCCCTCACACATCCTCCCCATAGTTACCTCTTCCCTGTATCTATCCCTGCATGCACTCCTGCCCCCTGAGCTCTCTATCTTTGCATAAACAGCACTCTTTCTCCCATGATTGTTCTCTCAAAAGAGTGTATCTACCTCAGGTAAATGTTCAATTCATATGTAAGTATTTTGTTTGGCTGGAAGCCACAGGTGTGGATTCAATTCCAGAACTGAAGGGCAGTTAGGGGCCATAGACTCAGTGGTTCCACCAGGCTCTATTGGACCAACAAACCTGGTACTCACCCCCCATTTTTCTGAATGATTTTAAGTTTTGTTCCACATTGTTCTCCCTCTCTATCGAGGATCTCCTACAGAGATTCCCCTCCAAGCGGTTGACAGTGGTAGCCGGGCACCATCTAGTTCTTCTGGTCTCATAGTTGTATAGTCTGCGGATTGTATGGTGTATCAGTCACTAGGACTAATTGTTTCTATTAATTCTTGGTTTTCTTCATCCTTCTTTGCTCTGGATGAGGAGAGACCCATCATTGCTCCTGGATGGCTGCTTGGAAGCTTTTAAGATCCAAGTTGCTACTCACTAATGTAGGAGGTGGAACAATGTTTTGTGTAGTAGGTTATGCCAATTGAGCTTGATATCCCCTGTTACTATAATCCTGAGCCCACTGGTTCCACTACTTGGTTCCCCTGGGTAGCTAGCTGTGACCAAGAAGTGACTACAAGGTTTTTCCTTGTCAGCTGTACTATAAACCTGGAAATTCTTATGGATCATATATTTATAGGACCATTGTCTGCCAACCCTGTTCATGGTCTTGGGTACACTACTCACTCCATAGACATACCTAATACTTCAGCCTGTTCACCCATCTATCCATTTGCATACTCATGTTTGCCTTCACTGACAACACAGTACTGTATGTGCAAAAG
>NW_006922914.1:98790-99639 GCF_000298275.1 Orycteropus afer afer | reverse complement strand
TTCTAAAAATTAAAACTTTTTATGTGCTTCCAAAGACATATCCAAAAGAGTCAAGAGAGAGATTGACTTATTTCACTCAGCATTTAGGTTATCCATTCCCCAGTTGATGGACATCTAGGTTGTTTCCATCTTTTGGTCATTGTAAATAGTGTTGCAATGATCATGGGTGTGCACATGTCTGTTCTTGTCATGGCTCTCACTTCTTTAGGATATATACCTAGTAATGGAATAGCTGGGTCAAATGGTATTTTTAATTCAAAATTTTTAAGAAATCACCATACTGCTTTCCACAGTATTGTATCATTTTACAGTCCCACCAACAGTGTATGAGATTCCCATTATCTCCACATCCTCCCCAGTATTTGTTATTTTCTGTCTTGTTGAACTTTGCTACTAGTGCTGGGGCAAGATGGTATCTCATTTTATGGATTTGCATCTTTCTAATGGCTAATGAGCATGAGCATTTCTTCATATGTTTGTTGGTTGCCTGAATATCTTTTTGGTGAAGTGTCCATTCATGTCTTCGGCCCACTTGTTAATTGGATCATTGTCTTTTTGTTGGTGCCGTGTTGGAGTTTTCTATAAATTCTAGAGATTAATCCTTTGTCAGATATGTCATTGCCAAATATTTTTTTCCCAATCTGTAAGTTCTCTATCAGTTGCTACTTGCCACAGCAAGAGGTGGAACAATAATTTGTATATTATGTCATGCTGATTGAGCTTGATGTCCTTTGCAACCATAATCCCAATCCCTGAGGTTCAACTCCTAAGTCCCTCTGGGTAGCTGGCTGTGACAAAGCAGTGACTACTTGGTTCCTCTGGGTAGCTAGCTGTGACCAAGGTGACAGT
>NW_006922914.1:92693-94099 GCF_000298275.1 Orycteropus afer afer | reverse complement strand
GGCTGTTTCTCTTCAATTTGAGTGGTGCCACATCAGCAAATGGAGGTCTTGAAAGCTTCCTCTTTTCCATATGAGTAAGGCTGGGTTTACTCAGATGTTGCAACTCTTTCCCAGTCCTATTTAGAGAGCCTTTTAGCCTAAATGGACTATTACTAAAGGTGTGCGGTAATGTACCAAACAATGTTTCTTTACTATTCATAAGGTTTTCCCTGGCCAATTCTTTGAGAATTGGACAGTCTCTTCCTTCTTCCTAGTCTGTCTCAGTCTACAAGCTGGGCTGTTACCTGTGCACCAGGTGCATCTTTCTGGGTTTTAAAACACCAGAGGCTCAGCCTCAAAACTCAAGTCTACATGTCACCACAGTAGGACAAACTGACAGACAAGTTTGTCTTGTTGTTGGATTATGTGAGGAGAGGCAACTCAGACCCACTCAGAGTAGCAGGCTGGAAGAGCACGAGAAAGGGGAGAAAAAGCCAGGAACCCAGACAGAAGAGCAGTCAGCCCCAGGGTTACAGGTGAGGAGAGACAACTCAGGTATGCCCGAGACAGTGTATGTTAGACAGTGTTTTATCACTGTTCATAAGGTTTTCAGTAACCAGTTCTCTCAGATGGAAACCTAAACATGTCCCTCTCCCTAGTCTGTCTTACAAAGCTCTACTGAAAGTCCACCATGAATGACCCTGATCGGATTTGAAATACCAGTCTAGCATCACAGGAACATGCAAGTAGGACAAACAAAACAAATTTAAAGCGAATACTCGTTGCTAAGCAAGGACTCTTGTAACTGAATCTCATCATATTTGTAGGGAGGGTAGAATGTTAACAAAGACCTCAGCAGTTGAACTCCCTTCATGTTGTTAAAAGTAGTGTCAAAATGAGCAAGCTTCCTTGTAGCAGAGTCTTCATTATGTTGTAAAGGAAGGGTAGATGATGAACAAAGACCCAGATAGCTGCACCTTCTCCATGTTGCTGGGCAAGAACATTACTAATTGAGCCATCACCACATTGAAGTAGAAGGGTAGATGGTAAGAAAGGCCCTGACAACTGAAACTCAGCATACTTATTTGAGGGTATGTGGTGAGCAAGAACCCTGAAACCTAAGTATTAACCACAATATTGTTAAGGGAAAAGGTAGATAATAAGCAAGGACTCTGGTAAAAGATCTTTTATTGTGTTGTGTAGATGGTGAGCAAAAACTACCAGGTTAGCATTATCCAAACTTATTGGAAAGGTATATGTTGAGCAGGGACCCTAATAAATGAGCATTCACCTATTGAAATTGGAGTGCACACTAGTAGGAAAGTTCAACAAGACAGAAAATAACAAATGCTGGCGAGGTTGTGGAGAGATTGGGACTCTCATACACTGCTGGCAGGACTGTAAAATGGTACAACCATTGTGGAAAG
>NW_006922914.1:90844-91357 GCF_000298275.1 Orycteropus afer afer | reverse complement strand
AGTAGCAACTGGGATCTTAAAAGCTAGCAAGCTGTCATCTAAATGCAACAATGGGTCTCTCCTCGTCAAGAGCAAAGAAGAACGAAGAAAACCAAAATTAATGGAAACAATCAGTTGTAGTGACTAGTACACCATCCGATCTGCAACCTATACAGCAATGAGACCAGAAGAACTAGATGGTGCCCGGCTACCACTGACATCCACTTGGAAGGGGATCTATATAACAGATCTTTGATAGAGAGTGAGAACAATGTGGAACAAAACTCAAAATCATTTGGAAAACAAAAGGGGTGGTGGGGACCAGGTTTTCTGGTCCAATAAAGCCTGGTATAACCACTGAGACTATGGCCCCTAGCTGTCCTTCAGGTCTGGAATTGAACCCACACCCGTGGTTTCCAGCCAAACAAAGTACAGGCATGTGAGTTAAACATTTACCTTTAGTAGACATGTGCCCTGGAGAGAACAATCATGGGAGAAGGAAGGGCTGCTTATGCACAGGGAGACAGTTCAGGG
>NW_006922914.1:88567-90264 GCF_000298275.1 Orycteropus afer afer | reverse complement strand
AGTCTTCATCTCTGTGGCCTGCCCTGTTGTCTGCCATTCTGGGACTGTTTCTGCAGTTGAACTTGTGGCCTGCTGTGTTGCTTGATAATCTTCAGACTGTGCCATTTTACTTGTCAGTCTTGAATTTGTCAGCCTTAGCATCCAGAACTGGCCTGAGTTAAGAGATATCTCAAGCTCCAGTGGGCTGGGAGCAAGAGGCAGAGCAGAAGCTCAAATTCAAGGGGACTTCACTCAGCCTGTAGAATCAACACTTTGAACATAGATTTCTAGCCTACTAAAGTGTAAAAGAAAAAAAAAAAAAAAAGCCTGTTTGTTGAAATCCTCCATTTATGTTATTTTCTGTTAGTTGCGGATCTTCCATTTCTTGAGTGAGAAAGTATACGGAAACAAGGACTCCATTAGCTGAGGCTTCGTGTTTTAATGGGAGTGAGAGGAGTGAGATTAATGGGCTAGAAATTTAATAATGAGACTTCACCATATTGTATGGCACAGCAGATAGTGAATATGGATCTTATTACCAGGATATGTTTGACCCCTGGCTCTTAGGAACCAGTTTTGTGTTCATTCTTATTAATGGGATAATATGTTTACCTTTTGAAGATCAATGATTCCTCTAGACAGAAATTTACCATGGTGTAAAGGGAGGGATGATTACAAACTAGAACCCTAGTTATTGAGCCTTTACCAATTTGTATATGGAGAATAGATGGTGAGCAAGGACCCCAGTAACTGAGTCTTTACCATATTATAAGGAGAGGGGAGATGATGAGCAAGGACCTTGGAAAAGAGTCTTCACCTACTGAAATTGGGGTGTAGGTAATGAGGAACATCTTTAAAGGCTGAGTCTTCACCATGATGTATAAAAACATTATATCGTGGACATGTTGAGCATGGAGCTGGTATTTGGGCCTTCACTCTGGTGTTTGTGGAATGGCAGATGATAAGCACAGACTCTGGTAATAGTACTTTCACCATGCAGTATAGGGGGGATGGAAGATAACCAAAGTGATCAGTAGCTAAAACTTATTATTTTTTTTAATGAGTAGGGTAGATCCCGAGCAGTAAGTCTGGTTATTGAACCTTCAGTGTGTTTGTTGAGAGGGTATATAAAGAGCAAGGACCAAAATAATTGATATTTCCATATTTTGGAGGATAGGTAGATAGATGGTGAGTAAGAACCCTGGTAGCTGTGTTATGACAGTGTTCTATGGAAATGGTAGATGGGAGTAAAGACCATTATATCTGATCCTTCACTGCATTGTATGGGAAGGGTAGATGGTGAGTCAGGACCCCAGTAGATGAACCTTACCTGTTGAAAGTAGAGTGTAGATGGTAAGGAAATCAGCAGTTGAATCTTTACTGTGTTTGTAGGGGAATGAGGAAAAATGAGCTGGAATTCAGTAACTGAACCTTGAATGTGTACATGGAACAAGGAACCCAGTAGATAAGCTTCACTGTGTTGTTTTTGTTTGTTTGTTGCCTAGTAATGGAATTGCTGGATCAAATCCTATTTCTATTTTTTTTTCTTTTTTCTTTTAAAAGTTTGTTTTGCATTCAATGTTATGTGTACATTTACTTTCACTCCCCATTTACCATGACCAACCCTTACCTCAGGCTGGAAGACACAGAAATACTTTCTATTTGTTCAACTACATGGTAGTTTTTGAGCAGTGAATTGTTCAGCTTCAATATGTTTG
>NW_006922914.1:85627-86244 GCF_000298275.1 Orycteropus afer afer | reverse complement strand
TCTGTTCTTGTCATGGCTCTCACTTCTTTAGGATATATACCTAGTAATGGAATGGCTGGGTCAAATGATATTTGTAGTTCCAACTTTTGAAGGAGTCGCCATATTGTTTTCAACAATGGTTGTACTATTTTACAGTCCCACCAGCAGTGTATGAGAGTCCCAATCTTTCAACATCCTCACCAGCATTTGTTATTTTCTGTCTTGGTGAACTTTGCTACTAGTGCTGGAGCAAAATGGTAACTCATTGTTGTTTTGATTTGCATCTCTCTAATTTCTAATGATCATGAGCATTTCTTCATATGTTTGTTGGCCACTTGAATATCCTCCTTGGTGAAGTGTCTATTCTTGTCTTCAGCCCATTTTTTAATTGGATTGTTTGTCCTTTTATTATTGAGGGGTTGGAGTTTTCTATAAATTCTAAAGATAAGTCTCTTGTCAGATATGTCATTACCAAATATTTTTTCCCAATCTGTAGGTTCTCTTTTGACTCTTTTGGAGAAGTCTTTGGAAGCACACAAAAATTTAATCTTTAGAAGGTGCCAAACATCAGGCTTCTCTTCTATTGTTTGCCCATTTTGAGTTATGCTTGATAGTCTATTTATGCCATATATTAGGGC
>NW_006922914.1:81188-83318 GCF_000298275.1 Orycteropus afer afer | reverse complement strand
TTTGATTCAAGGAATTTTTGAATTTTTATTTTTATTTTATATCTTACCCAGCCTTTGTCTAGTAGTATACTGTTCAGTTTCCATGTGTTTACTCTTTTTTCTGTTGATCTTCCTATTATTGATTTCTAATTTGATAGCATTATGATCTGAGAAGATGCCTTGCAGTATTTCAATGTCTTTAAATTTATTAAGGCTTGCTTTATGGCCTAACATATCATCTATCATGGAAAAAGTTCCACGTGCACTGGAGAACAATGTATAATTTTTCACTGCTGGGTGAAGTGCTTTGTAGATGTCTATAAGGCTCAATTGGTGTAGTGTTTTATTTAGCTGTTCTGCATCTTTATTGAGTTTCTTTCCATTTGTTCTATCTTTCAAAGAAATATATATATATTATATCTTCAGGATCGATTGATCTTTTGGCCATTATATAATGACCTTCCTTGTCTTGTATGGTGGCTTTTGTCCTAAAGTCAATTTGATTAGAAATTCATATTGCCACTCCTGCTCTCTTAGAGTTGGCATTTGCTTGATATATCTATTTCCAAGCTCTGATTTTTAGTCTATTTTTGTCTTTATCTCTAAGGTGTGTCTGTTGTAGAGAGCATATTGATGGGTTTTGTTTTCTTATCCAATCTGCAACTCTCCGTCTCTTGAGTGATGCATTTGATCCATTAACATTCAGTGTGATTATTGACAAGTATGATTTGATTGTTGTCATTTTGGTATGTGTTTTTTCATGGTATCCCTAGTTTCTTTGTTCCATATTGTTTTCTGTGCTGAGCTCATTATGTTTAAGACTCCTGTTATCATTTCCTTTGTTGCTGTTGATTTAATATTTGCTGAGTATTTGTGCTTGTCCTCTTTTTTATTGTGATGTGATGGTTTATCATTTTTCCTTGAGGTTACCCTACAATTTATAATTTTCCCCTTGAGTGTAGAGCAGTCTGTTCTGTCTTGCAACTCTCCTAACTTCCTCACCATTTAGAAGTTCTGTAACTACACAGTCTTTTCCCTCCTTTTGTTTGTAGTTGTCCTCATTTGCCAATTGATGTGTCTGGTTCCCTGTTTACAGTCTTGTAAGCTAATTTTGCTTTTGCTATGTCCATAGCTGTGGTTTCTGGGATATGTCATCTTGTATATTAATGGTTGGTTGTTATTTGCTATTTTTTGGTTCTCTGTTCAAAGTACTCCCTGTAGTGTCTCTTGTAAAGTTGGTCTGGTTTTAACAAATTCCCTTAGTTTCTGCTTATCTGGAAATCTCCTAATTTCACCATCATATTTGAGGGACAATTTTTCCAGGTATATAATTCTTGGCTTAAAATTTTTCTCTTTCAGGATTTTATATATGCTATCCCATTGTCTTCTCGATTGTATGGTCTCTGCTGAGAAATCAGAGCTTACTCTCACTGGCTGTCCTTTTCATGTAACTTTTTGTTTCTCCCGTGCTACTCTCAGAATTCTGTCTTTGTCTGTTTTTTGCATAGGCCAAATAGGAGAATTAAATTGGCATGTGGTGGGAATCACCACCCCTGTATCCTTCAAGTCCTTGATGGTGTCAGTAATTTTTGCAGCTGCTCCAGGGATGTGGTATTGCTTTTGTTTCCTATTTTGTATGTAGAGACAGTTCCAATGGCTATCACTTCACTTTTCCTACCATAATAGCCCTTAATCCATATTAAGGAACCCAGTGTGTGAATTCTGCCAATTGCTCAGTGTATCTATTCCAATTATGTATTCTGGGACTGAGGAAATAACTACAGGATAGATTTGGATACCTACTGGACCCACTGTGAGACACAAATTAGCCAAGACTCCATCAATAGCTTGACCTCGGTATGTCCCCACTCTGACTGGTTGGCCACATTGGTGCTTTGGGCCTCCTGGAATTAGTGTCAGTTCAGAGCCAGTGTCCAGTAATCCCCCAAATGTCTGATTATTTCCTTTTCCCCAATGAACAGTCACTCTTGTAAAAGGCCTCAGGTTCTTTGGGAAAGGCTGGGAGAAAGATTGACATTATACATTTTTGGAAATGTGTGGGGTCCTTCCTCAAAGCCCCCCCCCCCTTAATTCAAGGGGTTGTGGGTCTGTAAATTGACCCATGTCTGGGAATTGATTGAGATGTCGTGA
>NW_006922914.1:77762-80673 GCF_000298275.1 Orycteropus afer afer | reverse complement strand
ATCCTTTCCTAACTTCTTGAGCTGAAACATTGAATGAAGAATCTGTACTTAGTGAGACTACATTGATAAACTCAGACTGCAATGTTACATTCCTTGGACCATTATCCCAAACCCTGTTTTATTGTTGTTGTTATATATGATAGAGTCAGACCCAATACCCTCAGTAGCCATTCCCATACATATTCTCCTGGTTTCTGTCTGTACATGTTAGGAAAATCAAGTATGTCTTTTTAGATGTAGCATATCACCTCCTCAGTCACACTTTGTGTTTCACCTTTTGGGGCTTGCTTGGACTTAACTTTAGTTATATAGTTATAGGTCTAGCAGCAATAATGGGTGGTTGGGACAGTTCCTGAGAACATTCAGCAAAGTCTTCCATAGCCTCTGCCTCAGGCAATGAGACCCAGCAGGAACAGTTGGATTAATCCCATCACACTGAGGTGGAGGGGAAAATGGTTTTACAGTAATTCCTTCAGATGGGAGGGATTCAACAGAAATTACAGAGTCCATATCTTCATTTTCCTGACTATCTGCCCATATGTTCTTATTCCAGGTTTCAGGATCCCATTTTTTCCCAATTAATTCTCCATTTTAACTTCAGACATCATTCTGGGTTGGTAATTTAATTAGCATTGTAATCCAGCCACCCTTACAATAAGACTCTGTTTTTGGTTTTCAGCAATATTAGCTCTGTTACTAGAAGAAATAAGGCTTCCTTTAAGAGAAAAACTGGAAACATTGAGGTCTTTTATGTGGTGTTTAAGCTGTGACCCAGCAGCCCTGAGCTCATCTCACTGTTTCACCACTTTATCTAGTATAAGTAGGACCAACCAACCAGCTTCCTTATACTCCAAATGCTGACAAAATTGCAGAAAAGTATGAAATATGCGATTTTCCAGAGCCTCATTTATCAAAGTACTTGATCTATTAGTGGTACTATATTGCATATTAATGTTGCCACCTCACACCATGGATTAGCAGGGCCCTGTTTCCTAACACAGGCAGGGTCACCAGTACCTTTATGATTAATCAAATTGGAGAATCAATTTTAGGAAACCCATCCTTATGATTTGTCTCTCTAGAACCACTCACAGTACCAAATGTGTTATACTGGGTTTTCTAGAGAAGCAAAACAAGTAAAGCTTGGGGTGGGGGGAGGGGGGAGAAAGAGAAATTTATCTTAGGAAAATGGCTCACATATCTACTGTATTGTATAATTCTGTAATTTGGGTATTCATCTTCTGGATTTCTAGCTGCTTTTGTATGACTTCTGATTGTGCATTAATCTTGTTATTTTGTTCTTGAATGATTTTCCTGAGTTCTTCCAGGGATCATTCTGTGTTCTCCTTGCTTCTGTTTGGGATTTCCTTAGCTCTTGTACTCACTGCTGTTGAGTTGGATCTGACTCATAGGGACCCCTCCTTGGGTTTCTGAGTCAGTATCACGAGGGAAGTTGATTGCCCACCTTACCTTTATAGGTGTGCCTGGTGGGTTTGAACTGCCAGCTTTCTGATTAGCAGTCAAATGCCTTATGCACTAGGCCATCAGAGCTCCTTTAAGCTCTTGTAGAGCTCTATAAAAATATCTTCTAAATTCCTTCTCAGATAATTCCATTGCCTCCACTTCCTCCATGTTTAATGAGACCTTTGGGGTTTTGCTTCTAATGCCTTGTCCTCTTTTTTGTTTTTTATTTGAGGTTACCTGCTGTTTCCTAGAAATTTTGAGGTTGTCTTTAACTGTTGGTTATGTATTTCTTTGTTTTCTCATGGTTTTATGATTTAATATTTTGAAAAGATGGAACAGGTGTATTTTATTTTTTTGGTTATTAACTCAAGTGTGCTGGGTTGCTCTGCAGTTTTCTTTGTAATGATGGAATCACCCTGTGCACCCAATGCAGATGGAGGTCTCTCTTTCTCATAGAGGGTTTAAAATTGGAGCCAGAAGGGATTATGGTGGCTTAATGTGATTTTTTGATTGAATGAGTGAGGGTATAGGCAGGCAAAGCTCCAAGTTGCCAGGAGTGGTATCTAGGGTTTTGAGTGAGCTACTAATGACATCATTCTACTGTTATTCACAGACCCATAGCTCAAGTTAAAAAAAAGACTCCAATAATTAGGGAGCTGCCACTTTCTGCCAGGTTCAGACATATGCAAAAACACTGCTCTGGAGGCCCCTTCATGTCAAAAATACCACCCAAGATAACTGCGATCCACAGTGGGAGATCTTCCCAAGGCCCACTTACTTGTAGCATCAGTGGTCTCTCTGCTCAGGTTTCAGCAATGCTGGAGTCAGAGAAATGCCTGCTCACACCCAGCAGACCCAAGTTTCCCATCAAAAGCAGGTGCCAGTCACTCCATGCCAAAAAGCTGACCCAAGATAATTGCCTGTTCCACAATCCACTGCTGGAGTTCTTCCCAGGGCCAGCCCACTTGCAGATTAATGATATTCCTGGTTGTGTTTCAGTGGTACTGGAGCCAGAGAAATGCCTTCTCACATCCAGCAGAGCCAAGTTTACCATAAAAAGCAGGCGCTTAATGTAGATCTGTGATGTGACTGTTGGTTCACTGGTGTGATGCACCTTCTCTTCTCCCCCAGTAAGGTCTCTTATGGCCCTTCTCACCTGCCTCTCAGCACTCCACAGGACAGATTCCCCTGTTTTTGTTATTTTTTCCCTCCCCTTTCTCCTTTGTAATCCTACTGTCTGAGTTTGGTGCACTGTGATTCAGCGAGCTATTCAGAGCACCAGAATCCCTATTTCAAACTGCTGCACCTAGTTTCTCAGGCACTAAGATGATAGAAAGAATTGGCATGGGCACTACTAACAATATGCCCTTTTGAAATCCCTCCAGCCTTCCACAACTTTTAAGGAAAGTGAGAATAATGAGCTAAAACCTTGATAACCGAGTCTTTG
>NW_006922914.1:74242-76258 GCF_000298275.1 Orycteropus afer afer | reverse complement strand
TCAGTTGGCCAGGTAGCTGTCCTCCAAATCTCTTGGCATAAGTGAGTGAGTTCCTCCAATGGGGCATCTGTTTGTTGAAATATCTCAATCGGTATTTGTATAACTCGTATCATGAGTTATTGCAGATGTTTGTAGGAGGATAGATATTGAACATGGACCCAGGTACAGAACCATCAGAACTGTAGATGGGAGAGGTAGATGGTGACCAATGGTTTCTATAGCTGAGCATTAATTTGTGAATGAGGAGTTTAGGTAGTGAACAAGGACATTGGTATCTGGACTTTCACCATGTAGTTTTGGTAGGGTAGACATTGAAAAAGAACCTTGGTAAATAATCTTTCTTTGTGTTAGATTGTGAGGTTAGATGGTGTGCATGGTCTCCAATAATGAGTCTGCACTGTGATGGAATAAAAAGGTAGATGGTGGTGCTTGCTTTGGCAACAAATATTCTAAAATTGGAATGATACAGAAAGATTAGCATGGCCCCTGCACAAGGATGGCATACAAATTCATTACAAGAGATGCTAAAGGGAGTCCTTTGAACAGAGAACCAAAAATAGCAAATAACAACCGACCATTAATACACAAGATGACATAACCAAGAAACCACAGTTATGGACATATCTAAAGTAAAATGAGCTTACAAGATTGTAGACAGGGAACCAGAGACATCAATTGGCAAGCGAGCAAAACTACAAAAAAAAAAAAAGAGGGAATAGACTGTGTAGTTACAGAACTTCTAAATGATGATGAAGTTAAGAGAGGTGCAGGACAGAATGGACTGTTCCAAACTTGGGGATAAAATTATAAATCATAAGGTAACCTCAAAGAAAAATGATAAACCTTTACATCAAATAAAAAAGAGGACAAGCACAAATATTCAGCATATACTAAACAAACAGCAACAAAGGAAATGATAACACGATTCATAAATATAATGAGTTCCCACAGAAAATAATATGGAACAAAGAAACCAGGGACACCAAGAAAAAACACATAACAAAATGACAGCAACAAATTCAAACTTATCAATAATTACCCTGAAAGTTATGGATTAAATGCACCACTCAAGAGATGGACAGTTGCAGATTGGATAAGAAAACAAAATCCATCAATATGCTGCCTACAAGAGACACACCTTAGAGATAAAGACAAAAATAGACTAAAAATCAAAGGTTGGAAAAATGTATATCAAGCAAATGGCAACAGTAAGAGAGCAGGAGTGGCAATATTAATTTCTGATCAAATTGATTTTAAGACTAAAACCAACATACGAGACAAGGAAGGACATTATATAATGATTAAAGGATAAATTGAACAAGAAGATATAGCCATAATAAATATCTATGGACCCAAGGAAAGAGCCCCAAAATACATAAATCAGACTTTAAAGAGTTGAAAAGGCAAATAGATGACTCCACAGTCATAGTGGGAGACTTTTATACACCACTTTCTTTGAAAGATAGAACTGGAAAGAAACTCAGCAAAGATGCAGAAGAGCTAAACAACACAGTCCATCGAATTGGCCTTATAGACATCTACAGAACACTTCACTCAACAGCAGCACAATATATATTCTTCTCCAATGCACATGGAACTTTTTCCAAGGTAGACCATATGTTATGACATAAAGAAAGCCTTAATAATTAAAAAAGGAAAGAAAGAAATACTGCAAAGTATCTTCTCAGATCATAATCCTATCAAGTTAGAAATCAACACTTGGAAGATCAACAGGAAGAGAGTAAACACATGGAAACTGAACAACACCCTCCTTGAGAAAGACAGGGTAAGAGAAGAAATCAAAATTGAAGTTCAAAGATTCCTTTAATCAAATGATAATGAAAACACAACATACAAAAATCTATGGGACACAGCAAAAACAGTGATCACAGACCAATTTATAGCAATAAATGCATACATCAAAAAAGAAGAAAGAGCCAAAATCAACACTTTAAACCAACATCTCCAACAATTAGAAAAAGAACAGCAAGAAAAGCCAACAGTCACCAGAAGAAA
>NW_006922914.1:72123-72621 GCF_000298275.1 Orycteropus afer afer | reverse complement strand
AGATGATATGATCCTATACCTAGAAAACCCAAGTGACTCAGTCAAAAATCTACTGGAACTAATGGAGAGATTTAGCATTGTGACAGGATACAAGATCAGCATGCAAAAATCAGTTAGATTCCTCTACCTCAGCAAAGAGATTGCTGAAAAAGAAATAAGGAAATCAATACCATTTACAATAGCTACCAAAAAAAAAGGAAAATATTTGGGAATAAATTTTAGCAGGGACACAAAAACCTATAGAAAGAAAACTATTAAAAACTACTTCAAAAAACCATAAAAGATCTACATAAAGGGAAGAACATACCATGCTCTTGGATAGGAACTTCGAACATTGTGAAAATGTCAGTTCTACCCAAAGCAATCTATACATTCAATGCAATCCCAATCCAGATCCCATCAACATTCTTTGGGGATATGGAAAAAACAATCACTAACGTTCTATAGAAAGAAAAGTGACCTCGGATAAGCAAAGCATTATTGAAGAAGAAAAACAAA